>NC_089804.1:36285759-36448259 GCF_029633855.1 Hoplias malabaricus | reverse complement strand
ACTAATTTAAAGCAAGTTCAGACTAGAAATGCAGAAAAGAACTTAAGCCTAACATGCATTATATTGCTATTTCAATTACCGCTTCAACTGATTTAATTCTACTTCCAGAATATGTTAAACTCTTTCTGGTAATAGTAGTAAGCCCGTGTGTGTGTTTGAAAGTGCTTTCCTAGTTTCCCCATACTGAGTCATCACATTAAACTTAAAACCTGACCCTGATAGGTGTGACCTCAGAGACGCTGGTGTGTGACAGAGTGCCAGCATCATTGTCCTTAGCTTGTGAGGAATGTAGAGACCATTTAAGAGCCGACCTAGAACCCTGCGGCTGATAGGGGGCTGATAATTAACAGCAGGGTGGAGAGAGATAGTTTTATTACATGAAGGTTTGTTAGGGTGCTGGGAAAATTCCTGTCAGGTCAAAGAGGGGCTTCTGAGGGGGATCCAACCTCGTGGACAAAGACAAAATTACCCTCAAGGCTAGATACCTCTAAAAAATTATTACTAGAATCATTTAAAGGCCTGTATGTGGGTCCTCACTCTCCTAAACACATATGGTGATTATGAATATTACTATTTATTTTTCCTGTTCTTTTGCTTTTTAAATTTAATTTAGTTCGTAATCCATTTCTTTTATTGCTTTTAGTTTCATCCAAACTCCAGGGTGTTTAATCACTATTGTATTCTTGTTATTACTTCTGTCAATACATGTGTTTTGAAAGCAAATAAAAAAAACCTCTCCCTTTTTATTCTGACCTGTCCTTGACCAAGTGAGATAGCGCTCATTTTCTTGGAGAACTTCATGACATCAGCAAACTTGTAGAGGTCTGCGGCTGGGTCAGTTCCAGGAGACAGCACGAAGATGAGTGGAGTGGATGGAGAGGACTCTTTAAAAACCACAGACAGGTCAGATGTCTGAGAAAGAGAGATGGACAGAGACATAAATGGACAAAAAGAGGGGTGAGAGTTTGTCACAAGGAGCAAAAGCTGAAAAACTGGAGGCTGTAAGACCATTTGCCACAACACTGCCTCTTGCATTTTAATACAAGTAAGGTCAAGATTTTTATTGATATTATATTTTAGGGAGGTTGGTCAGTTTATCAATTATTTTTTAGAAACTGTAGGTATTGCTGCCCTTAACTAAAGCACTATTGTAATATTATAATATTTATATAAATACTTTCAGTCCATGCGACATCAGGGTTGGTGAGTTGTAAAGGAGATATTATATGATTTGATTTAAAAAACAGAGCCCAAAATTGTCTGTAAATGTAATAACTCTGAAGATTTGCTTCTTGCAGCAACTTCTGTATCATAAAGCTGTGTGTGTAGTGTCACAGCAGTACCTGAGGCTCAATGAAGCGCTGCCCCAGTTGTGCAGACACAAAGTCCTGCAGACCGTGTGTGAGACGATCCACGCGCAAACACCGCAGCACCAGCAGCCGCTGGAAACTGTCCAACTTAGTGCCCCATTCTCCTGGGAGAGTCTCTCTGTATATACACACAAACATTCATTCATTAATTCATTCATCTTTTGTAACCGCTTCTTTAGGATGAGGATGGTTCTGGAGCACACCCAGTATTTTGGTCATAAGGCAGTACCTGTCCATCAAAGGCATCACACACATACAGTCATTCGCTCACACACATACACCTTTAGAAAATGTTATAGATAATCTTATCTACATGAGTTTCGGATGAAACCCAAAAACCCAGTTACAAACACACACAATGGACAGTATAATAATGCTCTTTTCACTGTGTGACTGATGTGTTTGTGTGTGTACACGTACTGGTGCGGCTGATTGCTGTCAAATATTTTCTTGTATTCAGGCTCATGTTTAGAGAAGGTGCTTGCAAGGTCTCTGAAGTTGGGCAGTGAGCTGAGGGCCAGCAGCTCCTGCCAGGCGCGCTCTGATAACCAGCTGGATGAGGGGTTGGGCAGTTGCTGCTGGACTGTTCCTCCAGAGAGAATGTACTGCCACTCAGCCTGGACAAACAACTCTCTCATTAATTGGGACAATTGGTTAATAGACCGCTTTAAAAAATAGAGGTGAACTGTAGGCCTCAGGGCCAAGTGAATGCTTTAGCACACATTTAATTTTGCATAACTTTATAAATAATTTTTTGAATGTGATGGCCCCTTAGCCATTAAACTACTTTCATAAAATTTTCATGAGAAATGATTTTCCCAAAGTACAGTGGGCTGAGGTGTATGAACAGACAAAAATAATATGCAACACTATTGTATGGATAAGTATTAAGTGTATTTATGGTAACTACTGAATAGTATTAAATATGACCATTGTCATTTTATTCAACAAAAAAGTACATAAAAATTGAGTACTTTGAAAATGGCAAGCAAGAAGAATGCATCCGTTATGAGTTTCATCAAAAAGCATGTGCATAGATTTGTTTTTGGGGATAATAAAGTATCCAAAAGTACATTGATGTTAGTGATCATGAACATAGCGTATTAATAATTTGTAATTAATTTGAATTCTATGCAGCATTGACCATAAAATGACAAAATAGCAGAATGTTTGAAATTTGAATTGCTATTAGGCATTCCACAAAAATGCTTTAAAACTTATTTGTATGCATAATACCAGTGTATAGCAACAAAATATGTTATTGGCCAGGGTGCCCAGACTGTTGCATTCAGCTGTAGGTATATAAATCACCATGTCTATCTTGTTGTCGTTCATCATAATGCGTGCACACAGCAGGAAGGCAAACATGAGCTTGTGTTTTTCAAACAGACTGCGGCAAACATTGCTATAGAGACTGAAGGTGAAATATTCATTAATGTTGATGATGCGCTGCTCCACTGTGTCTGTGGAAGGAGAGAGAGAAGATGAAGAGAAGAGCTGTAATAAGGGTCATAGACACAAAAACACCTACAAAACCACATCTGAGCCAACTTCAGGGCTTAAACACTACAGTGTAATATGAAAATGCAAGCTTATACTGAATAAAATACAGGGTGGGCCATTTATATGGATACACCTTAATAAAATGAGAATGGTTGGTGTATTAACATATACTAATGTGCCCACTTCCTGTGGCACATCAGTATATGGGAGGGGGTGAACAAGAAAAACAATGGCATACCCCATAAACCACACCATACCATCAAGATGTGCAGCACCTGAAACTACGGATACTGGAAGCATGTGCTAGCATTTCTCTTCCGGTGTTGCTATCAGTGTGTGAAGTGTGGGAGAAGAGGGCTGCATAGACAGTCCAACACAATGGGCAGCACTTTCAACACATTTTACAAGCACACCATTGTTTTTCTTGTTTGATGTGTCACATGACCCTCTTCCCATTGAAAAAACAAAAGTTGGATCCAAAATGGCCGACTTCAAAATGGCCACCATGGTCACCACCCATCTTGAAAATTTTCCCCCCTCCCACATACTAATGTGCCACAAACAGGAAGTTAATATCACCAACCATTCCCATTTTATTAAGGTGTATCCATTTAAATGGCCCACTCTGTACATTTTAGAACATAATTAATGTTGTTCTTAAAAAATAACTGTTTTCCATTGCCATCCCAGTGAGCTGATAATGTTAGACGAGACTCCACTCTACCTGCGCGGTCTGATTTAATGATGCCAGTCATGAAGATTCCCAGGAACCACTCCAGGGAGTACTGATACATGGGGTCAACATTGGAGAGGTCAGACACACAGAAGAAGAGGATCTGTGTTCGCACTGCCACAGGGACATACTTCAGCCGCGTCGCATCAATGTCCCGTTCTGTTTCCTCCGCCACCATGACTTTAGCCTGCAATGAGTTATTATTATATCATACATAGTTTAACCATAATCTAATTTGCACTATACAGTATACTTTCTTAAGTTTTCAGTGGTTAATGACCTGGATCTCTCCAGCTTTGACTTTGGAAGCTCCAAGCACTCTGATGAGCTCCTCGTCGTCCACGGGGTTTCCCTCTGAGGAGCTGAGACGCAGCAGGATCTGATCCTCAATCTCCTTCAGCTCCTGCTTCATGTGTGCATTACTGATGATCAGCTGGTTCTTTGCCTCCTCCAAGTCAGGCCTCTCCTCAGCCACCACACGACCCAGCAGCTGGTCTTCCAAACCACTGCACAACAAACCCATTATGGATGTTTTAATCATACTTTAGGCAAAAGTAAATTAGTGTTGAAAGATTTGGTTAAAATATGATTCAACTGTAGGCGGCACGGTGGCGCGACAGGTAGTGTCTGTCACACAGCTCCAGGGTCCGTGGGGTTGTGGGTTCGAGCCCTGCTTCGGGTGACTGTCTGTTAGGAGTTTGGTGTGTTCTCGTCGTGCCTTTGTGTCTGCGTGGGTTTCCTCCGTGTGCTCCTGTTTCCTTCCATGGACTCAAAACACACATTGGTAGGTGGATTGGCTACTGTGTCCTTAGGTATAAGTGTGTGAGTGAATGTGTGAGTGTGTCGCCCTGAGAAGGACTGGCGCCCCTCCACCCAGTGAATCCGTGTAGGCTCCGCGACCCACCATAACCCTGAACTGGATAAGCGCTTACAGACAATGAATGTATGATTCAACTGTGATTTAAATGGTGACAGTAATTATTCACTGCTAACTTGATATTGTTGCTGAGTACCTGGGTGAGAGTGTGAAGTTGATGAGGGTGACCTTGGTGGATATCTCAGGTGAGTAGTGAGGATTTGGCAGTTTGGTGGTGATGTACATCTTGAAGTCGTCGTGATATGGAATAACAGCGTCTCCCAACTTCAGCACAGTACTGCCCTGGTGTTTATATGTCTGAGAAACACATACACAAACAGTTGGAAGTAAAAAATATATATTTCTATTAATCCTATAAGTGACATGCCTCAAATTGAACCTGAACTACCTGAACTTGAACAAGTCTTACAGAGCGAGCAAGAAACAGAAGTCAAATGCAGTTGTTAATGGGTTTTTAATGAAGTTGTTAATGGACTTGTTAAGTGAACCTGTCTCAGCAGAACAGGATCCAGTGCAGGGTCCAATTCCTCCCCCACATTCTCCAACAAACAGGGCTTTCCAAAGCGAATGGCATTCTCCAAACTTCGCAGGAAGTCCCGGTCACTCAGCTTCACCACGTCCAGTCCGTTATCACGCTCCTGCAGAGGGAAAGTTCCCACCAATATTATTTTAAACAAAGAAAAAAAAAAGAATATAAAGTATGTGCTGCTTAAAGCCTCTCTGGATGGGCTGGCTGGCCTTTTTTTGTACTTACCATGTTCTTGATCCACTTGTTGGCCTGGCCTTGAGGGTCTATGAACAGAGACCAGCGCTGAGAGAACTGACTGATCACACCATTTTCAACAGAGAGGTTATCCTTCGGCAACCCTGAAATCTACACGCAAAAAAACACACACAAATTAGCACACGTGGACACGTACACCATGTGTTTGTTGACTTAGAATTGGCACTTAGTGTTCTCCTCCAAGCATGTTGAGCTGTGTTGTGTTCATCTTAATGGTTGAAACATACACAAGGATAATCCCACCAACATCTGATTTGACAGTATATGTTTGTTTGCGTGTGTGTGTTCACCTGCCAAGAGCGGATTTTGACTTTGTCTCCTAAAGTGCTGATGAGGTTTGGCTCGGCCGTGTGAGGGACCTGGTGTTCCTTAAAACCACACAGCCACTCCTCAACCATCGCTGTCCTGTACTCTCCCTGAGGACATATACACAATATCTCAAACACTTACCAATGACCGCACCAAAATCACAAGGCATATGTATACTCACAGTAAATGGTCCGAGGTAAGCTACGTATCCTGCAGCCAGCAGCACATCTCCAGCAACGTTATCTACTAGATACTCCAAATGCTGCACCGTCTCACTCCAGCGCACCTTCTCATCTGCGAGTCCGCCAATCAGCTACAACGCACACACACACACACACATAACCACTAAGATGGAAGATTTAAGCAGTGTACATCTGATGGACAATTTTGGTGCTCTACAAGGTCACAGGATGTTCGGATAAGTGTGTGATTTGTGGGTGATTAATCAATGCTCACCTTGTCTGCTCTTATCAGTCTGTTCTCACACAGATTGCACTTGGTGTCCAATTCATCGCGTTTGGCCAGACAGTCATGATATTTGGCCTGCAGTGTGGCAATGCCCTCTTCCACTGCTTCCAGTTTCTGTTTAGCCTCATCCAGAATACGCTGGGTTACTGCCAGGTCTTCCTGAGCCTCAGCAAGGGCTTGCTGCTCACACACAGACACACACACAGACACACACACACACACACACACACACACACACACACACACACACACACACACCAAATATTATTTTCAAGTAGCAATTCTGAATTCTGAACTGCAGAGGGCAGCAAACTACTGAGTACAGTGGCAGATAAAATAGTACTGGGCAGATAACAATAGGGTATAAGTACTCAATCCCAAACTGGATCTGTTGGGTCTGTAATCTGATAATTAGAATTCTCACCCGTTTGGGCTCCACAGCTTTAGCCACAAAGTGGTAGACATGCATGGCCCGGACCCACTGACAGATGGATGTGCAGGCTTTGGAAACTTTGGCAATAGAGTCTGGCTGGAACTCCTCATTGTCTATGTAAGGTTGCACCAGCTTGATCACAGAGTCTGGGATATTGTCCTGTAGAAAACAAAGGTCAATTGATGCCAAAATTGGAAGAAGTTAATTATAAGCTAATTACATTTTGAATGAAATATTAAGTAACAGATCACTACTCCATACAAAATAAGCGTCTGTGAGTGAATGTGTGTAACCCTGACCTTGTCAAACTTGAACAAGCCCTCCAGGAATTTGCCGGGATCTTGTAGGATCCCCTTGCCAGTCTCCCAGTAATCGTCCACTTTGGTGCCAGGCTTATCTCCAGCCACTTTCTTAGGCTTGATGCCTTTCATAATGCAGACTGCCTCAATCACCAGCTTCACTCCATGAGGAGGTCGCTGCATTGCCCTCACCTGTACATCACAATAGACACATACACACAGTCCACAAACACATACACAGTCCGAAATGGAGATGCAAAGAAAAAAGATTTAGATTTTGACAGCATCAATATTATTAGTGTTCAGAGACTAAAGATTTTAAATGACCTCAATGACATCATTCTTGTTGAGGGACTTGAGGCTGGTCAGAGCAGCGTCCAGTGCAGGCAGAGCTTCGTCCAGATCTTTCTGGGCATCTGCAGCAATAGCTCCGGCTACCTGTGCCTTTTCGGATGCTTTAGCTTCCTCAGCCTGTACTGCTATACGAGTCTCTTCTGCAACTACAGTGTCTTCCTACACACACACACACACACACACACACATACAATGACTTCCTCTGTAGTTTTATTTACGTTAGGTGTGTTCTACTGTGAGATATAAGGGACTTAGCAATGCCTTAATTTTCTCCATGGTGATGACAGTGTCTCTAGCTGCTTCTTCCAGGAGAGGACGCATGGTTTCCAGCTCCTCTTGCATTTTACTCACATCCTCAGCTGTTCTCAGAAGCTTCATACACACAAATACACACACAAACAGCCAAGTGATGTATACATATTGCAGGTCTAAAGTCCTAACCATCATTGGAAACACAATTTGATTTTGTGGGTAATTGTAACAGTTGCTCTAAAACGTCATAAATCATCAAAACAAAGAAGTATAGTACAATGGTCATGAATCAGGTTTCAACGTTTCTAAGCCCTTTCTAACATCCCACCCTATCTCACCTTGTCTAGTCCAGTTTTCATGCGCTGCCGAGCCCCATGCAGTTCCTGCTTTTTGCGCCCAATCAGAGCAGAGAAGATGCTGAGGAGATCCAGGTAACTCTTGGGTGTAACGTAGTTGTAGCGTGAGAGTTCAGCTCTGTACTGTTCACACTTCTGGGCCACCGTCTGGTGGATCTCTACACACATCGCTGTCTAAAACACAAATAAAACAATAAAATAAAAATAAGCAGCTGAGCAGTCCTTTTAAGTTATATATATTTACAC
The DNA here is from genome assembly GCF_029633855.1 of Hoplias malabaricus. Taxonomy (NCBI): domain Eukaryota; kingdom Metazoa; phylum Chordata; class Actinopteri; order Characiformes; family Erythrinidae; genus Hoplias; species Hoplias malabaricus. The sequence continues at coordinate 36,440,275 of NC_089804.1, read as the reverse complement.
ACACACTTTTCCTCACCATGCCGTCGAGGGTGCTAGGGCTGGCCTCCAGCTCAGGGAGCTCGTTGAGGAAGGACACTGCCACAGACTGTAGGGCCTCATGTGGCCAGGCACTGAACCAGTCGATGGTGCAGCAGGTGACCAATGAGGGGAACTGCCGAAGCCTTGCTCTGAACACTTCCCCTATTGGACTACAGCAGAGAGTATACTTTTTGACCACTCTACACGCATGTAAATCTGAAGTTTTCTGTGATCTATCATGTTTCTCTCACTTCTGAGTCTCCTTTTCTTATTGTATACACTCATATGTATAAGTGCTTACTAAAGGTAAGTATACCTATATTGTACTGTATTATATTAAAGGTTTTAATAGAAGCCAGAAAAAGTACAACGTATGACTATACTTGCTTGTTTTGTAAGTAAAAATCTGCAAATGTTCAGAAGAGACTAGAGCTGTGTTTATTCTGACCTCATGCAAAGCACAGTGTGGATGTTGTTGCGGACTCTTTTGATATAAGCAGCCATGAGGTTGGCTTTAGTGGGTTGTTGACCCATGTCCTGGACCACAGGTTTCATGGCGGTCAGGATTCTCTCCTGCTCGTCTCCACTGTAAAGGTTTGGCACATCACCAGAGTTTAGGATGTTATTAATATCCTCCAGGAATGACTCGTTCTTAATCTGAAAAAAAAAAACAAGAATTCAAGCAAATAAATTAAACAAGATTTGCACCAAAATTACAATAATACCTTTAGATTTCAAGAGTGTTAATCACACCTGTGTATCGACAAAGAGGAATGTGATGTGAACATTCTGCAGACCAGCCTTCATCATGATATTCTTAATGTCCTCTTTCCATTCCGCTACTCCGTAGTTCTTAGACAGCTCAATCTGGAAGCACTCGTACTCAGATCTGAATGACAACACCAATATAGCTGGATACATTTGCTATAAAGATATTGTGATAAATCTTTGTAAAGAATGTGAACTGGTAAGTTTTAATACAATAAAGCATTTCACATCACATGACTGTCTTTACATCTCGTCTATTAAATTATGCAAATATTTAAATGCAGTAAGAATTCTGTACTTTTCATTGTAGATTAAATATTAACACAACTTAAGAAGGCAAATAATTGTGGAAAAACAAAAATGGAAAAGATGTTTTAATAAATCTGTGATGATGTGTTTCCAAAACATTATAGTAGTTAAGATACAAGCACAAGAAAGTACAGCTTTAGTCGTTGTGTCCTGGATAGACCATATGTATTATGTGGGTATAATTAGTAACATGAGATTGAAATCCCCATTTAATATTAACTGCACATCTGTAGACCATGAACATTTGGTTCTAGGCAACTTAGAACCTCAGTTAATTGGGGCCACAGAAAGTCTCTAATTCCCTCTAGCTTCTCACCCAATGCAGGCAGTATAAGAGCAGACATGCTAATGCCAGGCTCTTGCATTTTGAGCCTACCACATGTCTGTAATGTGGTGGTCGAAGCATGTAGAAACCCCTTTTGTGTGAGTTGTGATAGGGTACATCAAAGGAGCTGGGGGGTTTCTTTGTATCTATGGGGGGGGTAGGGGGCCTGTCATATGTTACGCCCTTTTATGTCCAACATGTGTGGGCTCGTTATTGAGCCCTTATGCACATATACTGTTTTAAATACACCGCAGTATATTTTTCATGGGTATGATTACTTATGACACTAATTGATGAGTTGAGTTCACCAAAAGTGGAGCCACATTTAAAAATTGGCCTTAAAAATATTTCATTAATTATAAATATTTCACAAACACTGCTGAAGTAAATCACAAAGCAGAAGAAAACTGTATTACAAAAAAAAAAAAATAACAATAGAATATCATTAAATTACCTACCTCCATTACACAGATACGTGCAAAACTGTTCAGTTAAATTAATTCATAATTTACCCTCGAGTGATAAAGCATGTCTTACATATGGGTGGCGAGTTTGGTGAGGGACTGGCGCCCACTGCCTCCGACCCCCAACAACAAAGCATTCCCCAAAGGCTGGCGCAGGATCCGACTGATCCTGCAAACATGCTGCACTGCGTCCATGAAGAGAACCAGCTTCATCTTAGTAGTGCTCACCTGATTAAAATCCTCCATATACTCCTCCATCACTCTAACCAACTACATAGAGATAAAGAGAAAGAGAGAGAAAGACAGAGAGAGAGAGAGAAAGAGAGACAGAGACAGACAGAGAGTCAGTCTTCCAAAAGTTTGGCCAGTAGTATAAATTTTGTGGATAGAGACGGTTTTGACATAAAGTGGACAGACCCCACCTTCTCTCTATCCTCAATGAGCTGGTACACTTTATTGTCAGTGCCAGGGACCATGAAGTCTCCAAAGAGCAGCGGCTGGTGGGGTATCACCTCCTGAAAACTGCAGCCAAACTCCTGCATGCACTGCTGGAGAAGCTGGTCAAACCATTCTCTATCTTCAGTGCTGACCAGTCGATCCTGAAACACTCGGCAGCTCTCATGGTACCAGAGCTGCAGCAGCTGGACCTTATTCTGAGAGGCACATGCAGGGTACAAAAGAAATTCAACGTGCTGTCTCACAAGCAACAATATTAAACTTTCTTTTAGGCCTTTTTCCAAACTACACATTTAAAATAAGTTCAATAACTATATAAAGCCATATATACCTCTATCTTTCCAGCTTCAGCCATTAGCATGCCCTGAAAGACCTTGGAGAGGTCACGGAGGTTAAAGGTATAGTGGGATTTGGCTGGTGTGGGCAAGAGGCCACTGGTGATGGTGGAGTAAACTTTAATAGTGGCATCCACCAGCGGCTCATTCAGAGGAAGCAGCTGAGGAACCTTTTCTGGAGATAAAGATGCCAGAGAGGGTTGATGAAATCAGTGTGTTTCTAGTTCCATTAATTTCCCTATCTCTCTCTCGCTCTCTCTCTCTTTCTGTCTCTCTCTCTCTCTCTCTATAAATTTCTAACTTACTCCCTGGCTCCTTTTTACTCATGTTGCCATCTGTAAAAAAAAAAAGCAAAACCTAAAACCTCATCAATTAAAATACATAAATATCATATCATAAAAGAATAATTTCAAATACTTAACGGGAACAATATAAGGGATGTTCCCTGCTCCAGGCTCATGCTACTGAAACTGTGCTGTTAATTAGCTGAAGGTATGCAAAAACTGTTGGATTACGGGAACACTACACACACAGTTGTCATGGTTATCAGATGCTCTGATGGGTATCAGATGCTCAAAAATATCACTGAAATGAAGTTAAATATTAACCTGTTATCTAAAACACTGTAAACATTCTCTCGGCTCACCCATCCAGTTGCCCAGGATGGTGGAGAATATTCTCCTCTTGCTGGAGTCCTCCATCTCAGTGAAGGAGAGGAAGTTGAAATGGCGTGTGAACCGCTGTGTGATGGGGTTCCTGCCTCCACCAGGGGGGCCCATGGCACACGCAAAAATAATGTCCACCAGCTGCTTAAATGCTCCTGTTGGAAAGATAATATTGATAATATTTCAATATCCTAAGCAGAAAAAACTACGTTGATATATATATGTAAAATAGCTAGATGTTGTGCAAGCAGTGAGAATGGAACAGAAAGACACTCTATATCAAGCTAACACCTTGAAAAAAAGATTTTATAGTAAAATAACCAGAGATACGACTCACCAATCTGCTTCCTGTCATACCAGCCTCCATGGTCCATCCACTGGCGGAGGAGCTCGATGGGCGGCTGGGCTCCATATGTCTCCAACATGGGCATATTCAGGTCATCAATGAAGAAGATAAAGTACTTCCCCAAAGGAGGGCCAAACACACCCTTTCGCCTGGTATACACAAAAACAGTGGTTACAGTTAGGGACCATGTGATTTATGAATGGAACCAGTTAGAAAACAATTTTCACTTAGTGTACAACATAGCACTGTTCCAGCAGAGACCATTCTAAACTAATGATAAACTAAAATAACACTGAAAAAAAAACCACTGCAATGTCCTTTATTTATTTAGAGGTCAAGGTAGATGGAGAAGCCTAAAAGAAAATGCTAAAATGCAAAAATATATTTGAAGCAGCCTATGGCCAGGAAATATGGCAAAATCATAAAGATGCAAGCCCTACCTCTTGTCCAGTTTGCTATCGATATTGTCCTGTGTCTGATTAGCAGAGGTGCGAGCAGAGAACATGAGGAAATGAGTGATGTATTCAGCTGACATGTTGTTCAGCAGTTTATCAGACAATGTGAGGGTCTTCCCTGTTCCTGTCGGCCCCACACACAGCACCTGAAACACACGCACGCGCACACACACACACACACGCACACACTATTCAAGTTTTTTTAACCATTTTTTAAAATTATTATTAGGGAATAATCAGGAAAATTATCAGTATTAAACTATACATACAGGCTTCTTATTGGACAAAAGCATGTCCATCAAGAAGGACATGCGCACTGTGTCAGCAGTGGGCACAATGATGTCAGAATAGTTGGTTTCTGGGGTGATGATTACATCTGCAGCAGATTTCATCCAGTTGAACCATTGCACCTTAGAAAACAAAGTAAATGTCAATAAAATATTTTCCAAATTAACAGAATAACAACTTTGCTAATGATTTAAACTTTAAAGTTAAAACTCCTTAAAACTTTAAACCATTTACAAGCCATCAAACAAACTAATAAAACTCAATCTGCTCACACACTATGCCCAGACATCTTGGATAAAGTCTCAAAACCAATGTAAAATCCATCCACACCTTTCTTGCTTTAGCATCCTCCTCATCCTCACTCAGGATGCTGATGCCTGCATCATCCAGCTGATAGTCGTACACCAGCCCATCCTCCGGGAAACACAGCTCTATCTGCACAACAAACACCAGTTTTTTAAAGAAATATTAAACTACTAAATATAAATGCATTGATGCCAATAATAGAAATATCATGGATATACTTTCAGCTGCCATCAGTTTGTAAATTAATGAATAAAAATCCAGCCTAATTTAATGTACAGTGATATGTGGTCTCTACTTAGGATTCCTTTAAACACTTTCTAAAACTACCTGAAGTAAATTACATTTCTTTAGTTGGAACAAATGCCTTCTTTGAGTGATGCCATGCACAATTCACTTTGGATTTCCTAAATAACCATGTCAGAATATGTATTTCTAAGTGTAATGTTCCTTAAAAACATTTAAGGGACTTTTAAATGTTTAAATTAAAAAATAGTAGAAATTAAAATATACGAATCTTTGGCACTGTTACACTTATGTAGTCACTCCAGCCTCAAACTAATGTGTGGCTCTGCAATGAATTAGTTGATGATTTGAATGTGCGATGATATTTCTGTGTATTGATGTACTAAAATAATGGTAATAATATTTTGGGTTGAGTACCTTCTCCTGGGTCATCTTGGCTCTGAGCCAGGTGCTGAAGCGCAGGCGGCTGGCGGCGTCTCCGGTGGCCCCCACACTCCACACGAGTGAGAAGATAAACCATGGCTCTATCAGCTCACACACACGGTCTAGCTTCTCCTGGGGAACCATTCTCTCTCCCTATACGCACCCATATATAGAAATGAATGAATTAGTGACACTTATTCATGGGTACAGATACAAGCACTAATATACCAAGATTTTTCCTTTTGGATTTCCTAATGTATCTCACCTCTCGAGGGTTAAAGTGCTGGAAGAAGCAGTCCAGCAGTTTTAAAAGGGAGCAGGTGAGGTTACTGTCCATAGAGCTAATCACTTCAGTCACAGACTTTCTCACAAACGTAATAGAATCCTAAGAACACACATAAACAGACATATACTGCCATGAGATCTCAAATTCATGCAGATTTCATATTTATTGTAAGGCTAATGTAATAATGATTTGGTTAATTTGGATACTGGATCCTTTTTACACCTGTTATGTGTATATGTGAAACCATGCTTAGTATGTGAAACATACTGACCTGTAGGAATCGGGTAAAGAGTGAGTTTAGCTGCTGAGTGTGTGGCTGTAGTGGTGTGGGAATGGTGCGTAACCAGCACTCAGTAAATGGGGACAGCCCCAGAATACTGGGCTCCAGATACACCATCCCACAGCGGGACACTGTAGCAGGAGATGCGACAGCCAGGTCCTGAACCTCAAACATTAGAGTCATCGCCTGCAGACAGAAACAGAGCCTGGAGATAACTTCACAGAGTGTCTGATTCATTATTTCATGTAAGTTGCTGGCAAAAGACCAAAAAAAAAAAAAAAGGTCAGTGAGTGTAAACTCACATCAGAAAGTTTGATGATCTCTCCTGAACTCAAACACAGCTTCTTATTGTCATCCAACACTGTGTTCATGTTCTCAATCCATACAGCATCAACTGGACCATCAAACATGTACCACTTCTTCTCTTCGTCCATTGCAGCAGCTCCAGCACGGATCAGAGAGGACAGAATACCATCCGTCCTGACCACGGACACAGAGACAGAAGAAAATGTCACAGCAATGCACTAGAATTTTCAGTATCCTTTCTAAACAAGTTGTAGTGTGAAAATGAAAAACTAAATGAAAGATCCAGTGGTCACTTACCATTCATGGGTCAGCAGGTCAAACTCTCCATACAGCTGCCCCATAGTGATGGACTTGGGATTGAGAACATAGGTCTGTACAGCCTCATAAACCCCGCCACTGACCGAGGGCTGACCCTGCAGAACCGTCATGGCTGCTGCAAGCACTTCATAACACTGACAGAGAGAGAGAGAGAGAGAGAGAGAGAGAGAGAGAGAGAGAGAGAGAAAATAATTCTTCTAAAATGTACACTGCTCCCTGTATAATTCCTTAGAACCTTTTACAGATAAAAGGATGCATACTTTGATGTTACCACTACCATTCTTCCATTAGGGTGTAAGTATTAGGCATATGCATTTTTTAAATTAAAAACTAAATAAATATATAAATGAAGATGAGATGAAACATAGATTAGTTTTGTTGTATTTGTCCTCACCTTAGTTTTACCCGAACCAGATGGTCCCACCAGCATCAGGCCATGCCTCACCACTGTGGTCTCATACAGTTGAATTATCTTTGTAATATATCCTAGAAAAAAGCAAAAATAGTCATTTTAGTTTCAGACAACATACTGCACATGTTAACAGACACCACTGCTGTTATTTTTGCAGCTTTACGCAAAACCAAACCAGAATGATCTCACCGTCCACGTCTTTGAGGCATTTGTTGTTGCAGACTTTGCGTATTGACTCCTCCAACATGCCATAGTCAATGGGCTCTTCACGGATTTGGGGGAAGAGGTCAGACACGATGCCACTGAACAGCTTGAGATCATCCTGAAGGAACTTGGGCACATTTACATCTCTGATGGCTCGCAGACAGATCAGCTCCTACAGAAAGAAGACATTTTCTAGTATGTATATATAAATTAGAAAAAAATTGTGGTCTGTGCAAAACTATAGCATATTGTATATTTTCCAATAAATATTCAAAATGTTCTAGTTTGTTCTAGTAATATTGACACAAATGTGTGTTACAGACACAAACATAAACAAAAACACTCAAAGACACAAACACTGTCACCTCATTCATGTCAGGATTTTCTCTCTTTAGGTTTCCTGCTGCAGAGATAACAGTTTTCACAGCTCTCATGCCAAAATCATAGTGATCCTGCCACAACAACAAACACACACATGCTTTCAAACATATCATCACAGATACACTAAGATATTTAGTCTTTGACTCTTAACTGATTGAAATGTTATGTGCTGATTTGAACTATGTAAAATGTAGTGTAAATGAAGTGTAAAATGGGGTAAATATTGAGGACCAAACCTGGGAGCTGAGCTGCTCAGAGGACAGCTTGAAGGTGCTGGTAATTTTCTTGGAGAGCACTTTGGCATCACTGAAGCCAAATGAGTACAGAGAGATCTCAGCAATCATGGCATAATCCGGGACCATCATAGCAACTGGACGGAATAGAGCCTGAGAGATTATAATACAAACAAAATAATCAATCATTCATTAAAAATATAATGTGTCATGTGTCATTAGAGTAGTCACACAGCTCCAGGGACCTGGAGGTTGTGGGTTTGATTCCCGCTCCGGGTGACTGTCTGTGAGGAGTTTGGTGTGTTCTCTCTGTGTCTGCGTGGGTTTCCTCCGGGTGACTGTCTGTGAGGAGTGTGGTGTGTTCTACCTGTGTCTGCGTGGGTTTCCTCCGGGTGACTGTCTGTGAAGAGTTTGGTGTGTTCTCCCCGTGTCTGCGTGGGTTTCCTCCGGGTGCTCCGGGTTCCTCCCACAGTCCAAAAACACACGTTGGTAGGTGGATTGGTGACTCAAAAGTGTCCGTAGGTGTGTGTGTGAGTGAGTGCATGTGTTGCCCTGTGAAGGACTAGCGCCCCCTCCAGGGTGTATTTCTGCCTTTCGCCCAATGATTCCAGGTAGGCTATGGACCCACCGCGACCCTGAACTAGATAAGAGGTTACAGATAATGAATGAATGAATGAATGAATGAATGTGTCAGTAGAGAAACTGCAATCTGCATTACTAATGCAATTACAACAAATTCATCCCTGAATAAAAATGATCTAAACTAATTTGAGTAAAACTGTAATAATTGGAAGACTAAAAACAATTACAATTAAAATACATTAAATAATGTGCTAGAGTTGTTTTGGCTGATGATGGAAGTTCACCTTTAAGTTGTCAGGCAGTTCAGTTCTTCCGGCATAGCCTGGGTTCATTGTGATGAAAACAGCACAAGAAGGAACCAGTGGAATCTCTGCTCCCTCAAACACAAACCTCTCTACCTGAGTACACACAATGATCATGTCACTCCAAAACATATTCATATGTTTTTGCTTTTAGTTGTGGGCATATAAGGTTGTGTAAACACTCACTCTCTGCTGCTGGGCTTTTTGAATAGTTGTAATCTGCTGAGCCACCACAGACAGCACCTCCACATCAATGCGGTTGAATTCATCAAAGCATGCCCATGCTCCGGAACTACAAACACCAATACATACAGCTACACACAGTCTGTCTTATAGTTAGCAGACACTTGCTCTTAAAGTACCCATGAAATTATTATTTTAAACATAAAAATGACTTATGTTGAATTGTAAATACTCCTTGGAAGTTTTAAAGCCCCACCTACTCCTCCCACTACAATTTTACTTTCACATGTGGAGAATATAGACAGTACATGAAGTAAATATTATACAAGTATAGAGTTAATCAGCCCCTTATTGTTTTTGAGAGGGTCATACCTTGCTAACCCCTTGAGGAACTTGCCCATGGCAAGGAAGTCAAGCTGGTCAGAGCAGTTGAAGACCACTGTTTGGACGGCCAGTGCTTTGCCCAGGTCTTTGGTAGTCTCAGTCTTGCCTGTTCCAGCCGGACCTGCTGGGGCTCCTCCAAACTTAAGGTGCAAAGCACCGGTCAGGGTCAGATAACACCTGAACAAGAGCAGGAGAATAATGGTGGTGATAGGAACAAGACTGAAGAGTTAAATGCTTCTGTTATGTAAACTCAACACACTGGCTTTCAGTGTACTTTAATATGTGTATACCCTTTCCACAATATGTTGCTGAAATGTAGTCTTACCGATCTGTCAGTGGGGTGATGACAAGCCGCCCAGAGTTTCCCAGATACTCATAACCGTAGAGAAATTCTGCGTTTACTGCCCTGATGTACAGGTCATCTCTTGCCCAGTAATATCTACCAAAATATGCACACCCAAATATGCACAAGCTCAGTTTCATACTACCATACTACATAAACAAGGGAACATGAGAACATGAGTTTCTTTTTATCCACTTTTAGCTCTCAATGAAATCCCCTGTGTTTGTGTAGTTAAGTGTGTGTTACACTCTCCTGACCTGAGCTGACTGATCCACTCAAAGTCATTAATACTGGCCACGCCTTCCTCCACCAGTTTGGCAGCAACATCTTTAGCATGCACCTCGATCACGATGAGAGCAGAGAGAACAGCGCGCTGCATCTTAGACAGACCACCACGGACCAGCTGCACCAGATCACTCAGCTACACGCACACCATACGTCATACATCAACTTCAAACAAGTCAAATATACACAGTGTGTCTCCATCAATTTCCTCATTAAACATTACCTATCTGATCTGCAATACATATTTTTTTTATCATTTTACTCTCTGCCGAGAACCACATGGAGTTCTGCTGTTTAGTTCAAGATCTTTTTAATTCAGACCAACTTATGTAGTCACACTGTTGTTATGTAAAGATAATGGAAAGTTGTTTTAGCTCGTTTGGTCAGTGCTGCATGGCTGCTGCTTGTAAATGGTCTCAATGCCCAATAATGTCCTATATGGTCTTTATTTAGAAAATGAAATATGATCTTAGATATATTATGCACTAACCCCATTCAAAAGCAGTTAAAGCAAAATAAGTCTTACCTGTGTTTGAAGTTGTGGGTAAAGGCTTGTGGCCAGGTCTCCTCTCTCCAGTGCTTCAGAAACTTCTGTTGTCCAGAAAGTTTGGCATCCTGCAATCACCACCTGCCCTGGCCATGACAGCACCCACTTTGTACGAGGTTCCTACACAAAAGCAATAAATTAATACATATATGGCTCTGAATGCACAATGGTTTTTAAGCTACTTTGGAGAAGAGAAAGTGGTGGAAATAAAATTAAAGGCAGCATCAGCCTTCTATTGGCATTTAAAGATTGACCTCAGTGTAAACCCTGAGAGAACGGTCAATGCAATCCCTCAGACTGAGCTTCATGGACTTCTCCACATCACGCAGCCAGTTCTCCACATTGCCAGAGGGACACACAGGGAGGAAGAGCTGGACCTCCTCTCCCTCCGCAGAGTACATATGAGTGATCTGAAGGTCCGGCTGGAAATGAAGCTGTAGGACACGAAACAACAACTTTACATAAACACACAGTTCTACAGCACAGTGGAATTACTATGTATGAACAGTTCAGGCCAGAACTACTAGGCTGTGTGTGTGGACTGACCCGAGCAACATTCTCAAAACATTTACGCAGGTGAGGCTGCACTGCTGTCGGGTCTTTGGTCTGAGATAATATCTCCAAAAGCTCATCATCGGACAGAAAGTAGAACCTAAAAAGCACAAAGCATAGGATTTCTTTTAGAGACTTAACTGTGACATTGATAATAAATGTAATATGGAAAAAAATGTAAACAAGCCAAGAATACTCTATAAAATACTGTTAAATTAAAGAACATTAACAGCATTATAAAATAAATATATTTGTTATTTCTTCTCATGTAATGGTATGATTATATGATTAGCAAATCATTTCAACATGTTTTTCAAAGAGCCTCTTAAAATAAAATCTATATTTGAAAGTTTGAAAATCTTGATTCAAACTTGATTCATTTGAAAATCTAATAGATTATTAAGTAATCGTAACTTGATATATTTAAGTTATTTATGTTTTATTTACCTGGGAAAAGCTCCACGTTTGGTCTCCAGATATTCACTCAGCCCTTTCTGCACCTGCTCCAGCAGCTTGTTACAATCTCTCAGATTGTCCAGTAGACGCGCATCTGGACATAGATCAATCACCTGTAGATGAGACACATCAACTTTTACATGTATTGCATTTGGCATAGCAGCACATTTTATAATAAATAATTCTTGTAATAGGTGTACTTAAAATAATGCGAGTAACAAAAGTCTACATTAGAGACAAGTTAAAGTATTGTTTTATTGAACAGTGCCAAATCCACAGTACTAGCTCACCTTTCTGTTGTCGTTGGCAGCCTTCATCACCTTCCTCCAGGTGCGCTCCATGGTCTGATACCTCTTCCCCTCAAGGGGCAGCTGCCTGTTGATGTCGTCAGAGCTGAAAATAGGCTCCAGGTAGAGCCAGGAGCGCTGGCAGGTCAGCCACTCTTCCAGAACATCCTGTGAGCAGGAAGCACATTAACATTTTATTCATAATTACTCAATATAGCAGAACTTTAGAAATGAGAAATTAGAAAACTATCCCTAAAAAACAGTAGGCTATAACAGGCTGTGTCTGTTTTGTTTTATTCATAGGTGTGTATTATTCAACTTCTAACAAATGCCAGACACGGATACCTGAGTCATCCTCAGTGTGCTCTCCCAAGTACTAATCCTTTCCTCAAATGGCTTCTTGTACGGAGAAAAGGACATGCTCTGGGTCATCACAATGTGGTCATCCAGTAGCTGGGATGCCTCATCAGGACTCTTCAGGATGTAGGTGCCTGTCTCCTTATATGGCAAAACCTCAAACACCACCGAAGACCACTCATGTTGCATCTTATCCAGAGCCTAAGCGCACACACAAAGACGACACATACACAGATGCTGTGACGTTTTTGCTGTTTTTTTTTTTTTGACTGCCAACACAAACCTGTACTGCACAGATTCTACAAAAACTAATCAACACTGAAATCCTACAAAGATCCCCAGAGATTTTTCGCACCTGTTCGATGGCATACTCTTTTCCGGCCACCTCAGCAACTTGGGCGATCTCATCCACGTGCTGCTGCAGTCCGAGCTCCAAGCAGCGGGAGAAAGTCAGGTTTGCTTTGGGCTGCACAGTCATGTGGATACGCTCTGACAGAAGTGTCCAGTGACGGCTGCGCATGCCTGGGTTTCGCAGACCCTGGATTAGAGGAATGTATGGACGGAAATCCTCAATTGCACCACGGATGTAGGAGGCCACATCCTGGCAGCCTGGATGAAGGAGAAAGAAGGAGAGCTTTCTGTACAGGTAACAAAACTTTCTGCAAATTTATTGCATTTTTTTCACATATTTAATTTATTTGTGTTTTATTTATATGAGTTTCACATGTTGAAAATAAACTAAATATAATCAATAATTACAAAATCAATGTATATAGATTCCACAATTATATAATAGTTTCTTTCCTTAAATATTGCAGAAGTGTGTTCTTACATATCTTTGGTTTTACTTACCTGGTACGTCTTTAAAGAGTTTGACACACTTGTGCATGGTTTTAAAGGCATCGTTAACATTGCGTTCCAGCTGTTCCTGGTCGATAGTGGACAGTGGGTCATTCAGCCAGCTCTCATGCCATCGTAACCAATCAGAGGTGGTTGCCCACAGGTCCCGGAATGGCTGGAAGTCTCTGCTCAGCTTCTGCAGCCGCTCGTACTGGACCAAAATAATAAGACATAGTAGAATTAGCAAAAATTTCTAGTCCTCTACAATACAATTTGTAGTTCACCGAGTGGATTTGTTTGGGTTGTTAAGAGGCAGATGTGTGTGTTAAGGTTAGGATGCGTACATTGGTGACAGGGATTCCAAAGAGCCGCTCTCGGTTATTATAAACTTGAGCCATGGCCTGAGACTCCTTCAGCTGCTTTCCTACACGTCGGACTTCATTCGCCACCTCATGGGCTCGATTAAAATCCGTGTAAGCAGCAAAGCCCGCAATCACCATCTGAAACACACAGAAAACACACAGAAGCTGCCATTTTGTAGGCGCTGTTAACTCATACACAGACAGCTAACAAATTCCGTTACTAGGTTATTCATTCATTCATTCATTGTCTGTAGCCACTTATCCAATTCAGGGTGTTACTAGGTTAATTAAACCTATTAAATTGCAGATCTTATGATTTATTTACCTTATGATTATTTAAATAATAATCATTTACCCCTACCATTATTTATAACACATTCAGGTATTAAATGAGATCACACAATGTCCCAAACGCTTGTAGGTAACCACAGGTGATGTGAGAGAGTTTCTGACCTGTAGAGAATCCAGACGCTCCTGGAAGTTGCTCTGGTCAACCAGCTGGATCTTGTGGAAACGTTTCTCATCCTCCTCTTGCTGGATTTGAATATTTTCCATCTGAGTGAGGATCTTATGGGGCCAAGCCATTGCCGTCCACCTCCACACAACACGAACATCATTACATTTCAGTATAGGTATCTGGAATCAGATTCTCCTGTTTCAAGGTTTAAGGGATTTCCTGCCTTGTGCTTTTTTGATAATTCTAAATGTGGCAACAACAGGACTCCTTGCAGCATGAGTATAACGTGTTATAACATGTTATAGTCTATATAGCAAATGAATAACAAAACAAGAACAAGGTAAATACAATCTAAATAAAATGTAAAATATATACATTATTTTTAACTATTGCTGTTAATTAGCAGTATGACAACTGAAAAATAATGAGCTTACTTTGCAGTAAAATCCTCATTGGAGAGGTTGTAGAAAAACTCGTCAATAAGGTCATAGTCTGTCATGGCTTTGGACAAGATCTCCTGTTCCGACAATTCAGTAGTGAGAAACACAGAGAGAGAAAAATATTAAAGATATTAATCTATTAAAAGTCGAATGTATAAAACAGAAGGAGTAAGGAGTATCTTAGAAAACACTTTGGGAGCAATAAGGGACCACATTTCTGTTCATGGAAGTGTGTGGGGAGGTCTTTTACTTCATGAGCTTTCAACTGATCTGGGATCTGTTTCATCCACTCCCTCTGCTCTGAAAGTTCTTCAATGCTGTTAGGTTTCTCATACAACTTCCTGCTGATAGCTTTGCATGCCTCACATGCCTGAAACATAGAAGAGTCTATATTCAGACCCACAGATTTAAATCTGTAATTAATTAATACTTGCATTAATCATCAGTGGCATCAGAAGTATCAGTGTTATCAAAAAAGACTGACATCTAAAAGTTAAACTGTGAAAACACTAGTGATCTCTATTTGTGACATACATCTTCAGCTTGTTTGCGGAGTTTCATAGCGAGACGATCCATCACTGCATTGGCCAGAGCACGGCGTTTCTTCGACAGATTCTGTTTCACAGTCTCCACACCAACCATAAAGGGCCCAATGATAATGGAGGAGGGAAGAGATTGGTCCAAATGCTCCTTCTCTTTCAGGTGATTCATCACCTCTCGTTTCACCTCCGCAGGAGTGGTGTTCTCATCACTGTGATTCCTTGAAAACCACAAAAACACACAAAAATTCTGAAAAGAAACAAAGGAAAAATGAAAAATGTGGATAGTACTAATACAAATATGAGAGCTGTTAACGAAGGCATATTCCACCATTTGCTTCTATACCATCATTACATTTCAGTATAGGTATCTAGAATCAGATTCTCCTGTTTCAAGGTTTAAGAGATTTCCTGCCTTGTGCTTTTTTGATAATTCTAGATATGGAAACAACAGGAATCCATTCAGCATGGGTATAACATGTTATAACACGGTATACTCTATATAGCAAATGAATAACAAAACAAGAACAAGGTAAATACAATCTAAATACAATGTAATTGTGTTCATATCTAAAACTTTGTTCTGCTTGCCCTGTTTCAGTTTCTCATGTTTAAAGGGTTGAGAGTGATACTGAGGGAGATATACTTTAGGAAGGTGTTGATGTCGGTGTTGTGCAGCTCCAGATGACACTCATATCCTTGGGCATATGCTCTGAGAGGAATAGCAGCCTGCCTCATTGCAAATCTCAATCTGTCTCTCAGCTCTTTCACTGCCGGCTCAAACAGACACACTGACTCCAACAGAGGAACTCCACTGATGAATAAATTCTTCATCACATACTATGACAGAAAGTGAAAGAGAGAGAGAGAGAGAGAGAGAGAGAGAGAGAGAGAGAGAGAGAGAGAGGGAGAGAGAAAGAGAGGGAAGTGGGGAGGTGATAGAAATGTGCGTAAAGACCATGGACTGAACCATTGTACTATACTGAATCATTGGATGTGACAGCGATATCAAATAAACCTTGTCCAGCTGAGGGATATTATGAGTGGACAGGATCCCTTTGTCCAGTAGGTTAGCGATGGATGTCTCAAAGTTTTCCAGCGGTGTGCTGTAATGAACTCCAGTCTGATCCAGCACAAGATCCACCAGGAAAAGTGGGTTCTTCTTTGGTCTGTAAAACAACCATCACATAAACTCACAAACAAAAACACTGTTACTTTCAAATACTCCTGCATTCTATATATTCCTGTTCAATACTTTATAAAAACATGACACTTTTTATGAATGCTTTGCTTTCAATGGCCACATATTTTCATCCATTCATAAACCACAAACAAAAGATTTGTTTAGTCAATTCTAGACCAGCAGACCCTATTTCAATAATGTCTGCTGGGCAGTAGAAGCACTCTGCTGCTCTTATCTAGGTTCAGACATACTTGTAGGGACTGTAGATTAGGTCACAGCCCCATGTGAGGTCAGAGGGACAGTCCAACACATTGTGGCAGGCGTCCAAAAACAGCTGAGACACACTGGCCAGTGAATCCTGCACCAAGAAACGCAGAGAGTCCTGCAGGCTGTAGCGCACTGATGTCATCAGGTTGCACATTTTAGACATGCAGTAAACCTCCCAGCAAGATTCATTCAGGCTAAACCAGCCAGACACCACGTCCCGCAGGCTGAAGCGGACCCCGTTACAAAGAGCGGTCACCCATGAGTCCTTCAGAAATAGCTGCACCTGAGAAGGAACAGGGAGAAAAGGGTTGTGCAAAAAAACACTATATGTATCATATGAAGGTATATTTAGGGATGTCAATATTCTACACGGGGCGGCAAGGTGGCGCAGCAGGTAGTGTCGCAGTCACACAGCTCCAGGGGCCTGGAGGTTGTGGGTTCGATTCCCACTCCGGGTGACTGTCTGTGAGGAGTTGGTGTGTTCTCCCCGTGTCCGCGTGGGTTTCCTCTGGGTGCTCCGGTTTCCTCCCACAGTCCAAAAACACACGTTGCAGGTGGATTGGCGACTCAAAAGTGTCTGTAGGTGTGAGTGAATGTGTGTGTGTGTGTCTGTGTTGCCCTGTGAAGGACTGGCGCCCCCTCCAGGGTGTATTCCCGCCTTGCACCCAATGATTCCAGGTAGGCTCTGAACCCACCGTGACCCCGAATTGGTTAAGCAGTTACAGATAATGAATGAATGAGTGAATGAATATTCTACAGGTTAAAATGAATCACAATAACTTAGTAAGCTTTGGGGCATCATTTAACTTGGGGATCTTGGGAATGAGTCAAATTAGCAATTAATACAAATAGAGAGAAAACTGTATAAAAAATCCCGCTCAAAATGTGCAATCCTGAAGCCTACCTTCTGTCCACTACTATCCAATTTTACAGAAAAAGTATGTTGCCTTTACCTGTGTGTGTGTCTGTGACTGTGCCAGTTCAAACTCCTCAAGCCGCAGTGGCTTGGTGAAAGTGATGTAGAAGAGGCTCATTGCTGTCACTCTGTTGCACTCTGTTCTCACTTTGGACAGAGCAGAGATGACTTCCGGTTTGGTCACCAGGGAGTTAAAGGCAAATGCAGCACAATTCTTCTTAAACTGGTAGTCCGGCAAATCCACTGAGCCTGAGGTAAGAGAGTGCATTTCCAATTCAAATATTCATAACGACCATCTAAAAGCTTGGTTTCAATATTTTCAGGAATTTGAAATAAATTTGGCAGATAAATTTGGAAAATTAGTCCAATACATTTCTCATGTGCAACAGAGTTATGTCTATTCAGAATAATGTAACTGCCCTCTCAAGAACAAACCCATAAACACCTTTGTGGGGCACTCTCTCTGGTTCCTCTTGGGGCAGTGTAATGTAGGAGAATTCCTCAGGGTTCTCCAGGACAAGTCGGTCAAAGCTGATTTGGTTCATGGTGCGAATATACTCCAGATTAACCTCCTCTTCCAGATGCTTCATACACTTTTGCAGTCTGCATTTTTTTAAACACAAATGATGAGCACACCTTATGTTAACTGCATATTTTATAACACTCAGAATAGATGCAAGCTATTAAGAAGTACATTTAAAATTTTTGGTGTAAAATGGAGTGAAACCAAGCCAAATATTTCCCTTCTAATTCACTTACAAAGACAGAGGGACCTCTGAAAGATAGTTGTAAATAGATATTTCTGTATTTGTGTTTCTTACTTTGGTAGCCTGAGGCCCGGTGTTGTAAGTGCGAAGGTTTTGATGTGCTGGAGGCTGGTGGAAGGCAGGGTGGGTGTCCCACTCCAAGTGGGCATGCAGTCCACAGAGAGATGGTAAAGTAGAAGGGCCTCTGTGGTCTGTCTGGAGTTGTGTGCAAACTGGACCCTCTTAGCAAAGATGCGTGGGTCCTCTGCCAAAAACATTAGCCGGATTCGTGGAACCCAAAGCTGACCATCTAAGAGTGGACATGAGGGGTACAGGGAGCAGGATTTGCAGAAAAATTGAATATTAATGTTCCCTGTAAAAGATCTCATTTTTTCTTAGAAAATCAACAAAACATTACTTGAGTTTGAGTGTCCAACTATTTGCATGTACATTGTATGCAAAAACATTCTTTGGAGCTTTGGCACTTGCCTTTGTTTCTCAGCACTCCAGTCATAGCAAGTCTACCACTGCTGTTTCTGAGCCGGCCGTTCGAATCTGCCTTTTGCACAAGGTACATTTTTTTCTCAGGACAATAATCCAGGACCCCAACAGACTGCCACGAATACTCTGGAGTTAAATTCCTACCTTCTGTATAATAAATATTATAGAGGAAGAGAATCTGAAGCACAGTACTTTGAGTTATCTTGTGTGATATTATAGAAATAGAATCCTACTTCTAGGCAAAATATACAGGTTCAATTTCAATTTGGAGGTTTCATACCAGTTAGGACTGTGTCACTGGTAGGCAGCAGAGCCTTAGCAGGAACAGGTTTGTGGTCACTTGAGTCTGGTTGATTACCCAGAGTGAGCCAGTCTTCCGGTGTCCGGCAGTCAAACTCCTCATCATCAAAAATCTGTATATATGTATATATAATTAAAAATACAGGTTTCATTTTTTGAATAAATGATTAAAAGGGATTGGTTGACAGCATTAAAGTATGTTATCACACACAGCCTACTGTTCACTAGAGGTTCACTGGTATTGGCAGTGTGAAAATCTCCTCAGGTGACAAGTAGCCTACTGTAGCAACAGTGTTAGAACTCACCTCAAGAGGAAGGTAGTTAGACACTGGTGGGCAGGGTTTCTTTGCCGTAGGTGGACAGGGGCCTTTTGAGGCACCTGGACAGGACTCTTCTGTGGGAGCTTCAATACTCAGCTTCCTTGGCATCAACTGGTTGGACTCTATACCAAGCTTAGCCAGGAGCTGTGTGATATCTAACTTCAGATACTCCCGTCGTAGCCTATATTTCAATAAGGCAGATTTAGAATTAGAATTAATTCACAGACAAATGCATACATTTTCATATAAATTAAACCGAGCTAGTTTTACATATTGCAAAATATGTGACCAAAATGTTTGTTGATATTTTCCTATAAAGTCCTAGCCAAAACATCTGAAAAATTGAAATAACAGATATCTTAAGAAATCATGAGGTGTGGGTCAGTGATTGGCTTTACTCATAAAGTAAAGACCCTGTCTCTGTTCCTGATGTTCACCTCTCAATCTCAATCTTGCGGGGTCTCAGGCCAGGGGAGCAGCTGTAGGGCAGCTGTACTTTAGCCATGTATCCTTCTGGGGAGAAATCAGACTGCTGCATGATCTGAGTGCTTGGTCCATGCCTGTCCCTCTCTACAATACTGAACAGATCAGCAGGAGTCTGGAACGTGCTCACTGGAGTTAAAATAATAGAAAAAAAAATGTCTGAAATTATTATCCTGATATGTGAAAATGGTTACATTTTACCTCGATGGCCCCTGTATCATCAGTGTGTACAGAATAAAGGACTAAATGGCTGAATCGTTTTACCTTTAGGTATGTTTGAATCATATCCAGCTTGGCACAGCAAACTCTGCTCAGTCTTAGGTCCCTGTGTATAAGACTACAAGAAGTGCAAAAAATGTAAAATGTAAGAATGTTTAGTCAAAACCAGCGAAATCAGATTTCTCTACAGTGGTGATGATGATAGGAACTAGAGATCACCGTGTCTACCACACAACTAATGCCAATGGCAAATAATGGCATTCCCACAATCAACAGCGATCCTGCACATGTCTTCTTGTACATAATAATGGCTGGGACCTCTCTAATATGAACTGATTTAAAGCATTTTTAAGGTCAAAACCTCTTCTCAAAAATAGATTTGATATCAATACAGTGTAATTCAGGCAACCATTTTGTTTAGTAACTTTTGAGTATATTCATTAAACTCTATATGGTTACTATCACCACTGCAGTAAACAATCCTGAATCTATCATTTTTCTAGAACAAAGCATTTCATAATAAATGACACTTTAAAAATGCATTAACATCTTGCCCCTTCAATTACTCAGATGTTTATGAAAATGAGTGTGATTTTTATTTCGTGTGTATGAGTGATTTATAGAAAACAGATGATATGCAGAAATGGTTCAGATTTATACCTGTATGTATGGTTTGGCTGCTGGGTTGATGAGCTCTGAATAGAAGCCCTTCTGCTCTATAGCGGGATATTTTCTCACTGGGGGGAGTCTGTTTCTCGAGGATGGTCTAGGTTTTCCAGATTTGAGATTACTGGGTGGGTGTGGCAGGAATACATAGTTTTGGAGCTTTTTTCCTGGTTCCATTTTCTCCTGTGTTTTAAATATATTAACAGATATAAATACACAATGAACAATCACTGCATCAGGAACACCATCCTTGTAGCTACACTCATTGTCCTTTTTATCATCTCAACTAACCATATAGAAGTCCTCTTTAGTTCTACAACTGCAGACTGTATTCCACCTGTTTCTCTGCATACTTTCATACCTGTTTGACCCCTCCCATCAAGGGTCAAAAGCATAACTGCTTCAAAAGTTAGACTTGGTGTAATAAATATTAAAATTGTACTATGTACCATTCATTCATTATCTGTAAGCGCTTATCCAATTCAGGGTCGCGGTGGGTCCAGAGTCTACCTGGAATCATTGGGCGCAAGGCAGGAATACACCCTGGAGGGGGCACCAGTCCTTCACAGGGCAACACACACACACACACACACACTTTTTGAGTCGCCAATCCACCTACTAATGTGTGTGTTTTTTGTTTTTTTTTGGACTGTGGGAGGAAACCGAAACACCCGGAGGAAACCCACGCAGACACAGGGAGAACACACCAACTCCTCACAGACAGTCACCCGGAGCGGGAATCGAACCCTCAACCTCCAGGACCCTGGAGCTGTGTGACTGCGATACTACATGCTGCACCACCGTAAAACTACTACAGTGACACTGACATGGTGGACTATTCACAGTCTAGAAGTTACAATTTAGGGGTTTAAAAGCTCCAGCAGTGCTGCTGTGTCTGATCCACTCATACCAGTAACACACACTAACACACAATGCCAGTGTCACAGCACTGTTGGAGTGCAGACGTCGTTATTTTTTTTAACTAAACAGCTTCATATGAAGTAATAACCCATTTAGTCAATTAACCTAAAGCACATTTAATTCAGACAGGCTCTTACTCGGTTAATACGTTTTCTCTGCGATACAGACAGCAGACACACTCAAAATAAAATTAAATGTGGACACTCTAAATTAACTGTCCTGGTTCATTAAAAGAGTATTAGTCAGACACACATTGTTCTTCTCCATTAACAGTTAAAGCATACCTTTATCCAGGAGCGAATAAAGGAGCTCTGAGTGTGTTATAAACTTCTTTCTTTTTCCAATCTCTGCGTCAAAGCGGTAACTACGGGACGCAGCAACTGTCACCAGGGAAAAACCATTTTAACCGAAAAATGGGGGTGGCTTCAGGACAACTCCATTTTCAATTGAACGAAGTTTATACCCCTATCGGCCAAAACATATTAATACCTTCTTTGTTTATACATTTACATTTTGTCCATTCTGTCAGCTCCAGGTGTACTTCAGACTCCTAAGGTTTCAGATGGTATTGTATCTGTTGCTCTGCATACATTGATAACCCCCTTTCTCCCTGTTCTTCACAGGACAGGACACATCCATAGCAGTGCAATTGTCGTCATGTTACTGTGTGTTGAGTTAATACAAGTGGATTCTGCAATCAGTTGTGCTGGAATTTTAAACCCACCAACCAAAAACATCCGGTCAATTTCCGGTGACCACTGATGAATGACTAAAACAAAACTATATCTGTAAGGTCTTATAAAAAATGTCTAACTGAGTTGTTAGTGTGTGGGCACAGTGTTAAGTAACTCCAGCTGCACTGCTGTGTCTGATCCACTTTTTTATTTTGTTTGTTTATATTTTTTTTCTTGTGTTAAGCTAGTGTAGTTTCGGCTGGCTTGTCATCAGGGTGAATGCATGTAACTTTCAAGGCAGTAATGATGGTTAATGTACATTACTAAGTGATTTCCTCCCATCTTCCTCACGTGAATGTGTTGAGGAGTCTGATCTTCGCCAACCCCCGGTGGTACTAAAAGTCGATCCCCACACTCTGAGGCCCAGAGGTCACAGGATCCAGGCCTAGTTCCTGTGGGAGATCACAGGCTTCACACACCTAATAACCCATTATCTCTCTCATCACTGGACTCCTGCACATCGTGCTGAGCGTGCTCAGTGAAGCTCAGTGAAGCTCGTGAACTCAGTCGTGTGTCTGAGCTCACATGTCACTCACAGCCAAGTGCATTAAGGTCAGACTCAGTCAAGGTCAAAGGTCAAGTATTTGTGTGAAACTCAAAATGGAGCACCTAATATGCTATTTTTAATTTAATCACTTTAAAGAAATGGAAAGGGACCTTTTCATAGGACTCTAGAGAAGTTAGACATGAAGGTTGAGCTGACAGGCCATAGACTCAAAACCTGCATGATTTTTATCTCAATTCACCTATACATAAAGTAACAATCTGTGACTTATGTCCTTGTTACTACTTTGAGTCATGTTGCCCTGCTGAAAAACAGACACAAGTTCCACTTGCAGAAAAAACATATGCAAAAATGATCAGTAATTTTAAACATGACTTATTCTTTTCCTGTTTCTGATACACAGTGCTGAGAGATTTTGAAGAGTTGTACTACATCACTGACATTTCTCTAAAGCCTAATGTTGACTTCAATTAGACTTTGGGGCAGATCTGTGCTGATCTGTAGAGAAAAACAGAGCAAGTCAATTATGATGGTATTATCTAAATCTGTAGACTTCAAACAGGGCTTCAGGCCAAGGCTATTAGTCATTAATTACTGACAGGTGTTTGTCCTTTTCACGATAAGATGTGTGTAGATGTGACTTGTGGGCCATGGCCATTTTTCTTCCAACAATACTTAGCACATTGCACCCCAACACTGGCAAAATAGAAGTTGCTGCTCAGCGCTCCCCTCCAAGCGTGTTAAGCTATAGTTGTGCTATTTCATGCAGGCAGGATATCTGTACAACAGGAAAAATCCCTGATATCTAGCTCCTCCCTAATGCCTTTGTTTTTTCTATTATATTGTGATAGACAGAAGCTAAACAAGATTTTAGCAATTCTGCGTGAGGGTGGGCTTCTTAGAACCAGCATTAATGTCTTAGAGGAGCCTCCTGTTTCTCTATGTTAACCTCTTGACCCATTCTGTCTGTCAGAAGAAATTGTCAATTCACTTGCAACAGCCAGGTCTTTATAGATCCCAAAGAAATGAACAAACACATAGTTCCCATCTCTCCATCCTTTTATTCATATGAAAGCCTATTCTTCCAGAATCCTTCACCCCTCTTTCTTCATTTTTACAGAGAATTGTGGCGGTTGTGGGGTCACGCCTCTTTGAGTGTGGCTCCTATTTTATGGTAATGAGAACAGCATGTGCTTCTAACTTTAGGCCCTCATGAAGCCCAGATGTGGCCTAGCATTTTAGGAGCGGGGGGATCAGAGGTAACTGTGAAAATAGAAGCCTGGAACAATATGAAGCTGGTAAACCCTCTCATCTATCAGCCTTTGAGTGCCTTACATACAGCTCTGTAAATCTACCCAGAAGGAATAATGGCAGTAGGGTGCTGTTAAAGGATGTGTGCGTGGCTTAAAGGAGCTTGCATGGGTCACCAATATCTGACGGTTAATGATAAACAGCTAAACACTATAAGGATGTCACGTGACTCAGTACCATAGAAATAAAGTTAGGGCAAATGTGTCTATTTTCATTGCTATGCTAAACCTGTGTTCTAATATTATCTCTATTAACCTCAATAGTCAGTTAATAAATTGCTAGTTCATGGATTTCACAGAGATATTATAGATAACTTTCACCTGGATCCCATTTAAGTCAATGACACTTATTTATCCATAGACGTTCCATAGATAGATAAAGAGGTGGTGAATCCACAAGCAAAGCAGTTGTTTCTAATAAAATCAAGCAAATCAAGTTTTACAACATGTTGAGGCTTTGAAACACAAATGAGCAGCTGTAGTCACAAAGGCTGCTCCATTGGCAAGTGTTTCAATAGCAACAGTGACTAAAGTGGCATCTGCTTTTAGATCTATGGGAATGAGATCAGAAACTGTGGTCAAAGCACACATTCAGTTACTGTGATGCCTGAGCATTAGGGCGAGATGTTGAGCAACTGTTCTTTGGGTAAACGAGAACAGCAGTGCAGTATGTGATCAGAATGTGTCAGCACCCATCTATTCCACATTAACCAGAAAGGGAAGTTACAGCTGAGGTTTACTGTACAAACCCCTTAGAAATATCTGAGAACTCAGTGGTGAAAACCACTAGGCACTGATCTACAGAGATGTGGAAAAGTTGATCAGATGAAACAAGTGAGTGACTTCACTTCAGTTCAAGAGAAAATTACAGCCAAAACATCCTTTTTCCATCTATGTAATATTGCTTGCCTTCTTCCTCTCTCTCTGTTAAGGCTGCTGAAACTCTGGTCCATGAATTCATCTCCTTCCATTTAGACTACTGTAATTCTCTCTTCATTGGCCTTCTTTTTAAGACCGTACACTCCCTTCAGTGTGTTCAAAACTCTACTGCTAACTCACTCCTGTTCTTCATCAGCTCCATTGTCTTGCTGAAAAGACACTGAAAAAACAAGTTGTCCAGCTGTCTCAGCCATTTCAATAACGTTTATATTTGGTTAAAAAGATGTCCCTAGTCTAAAATTGTATGAAATGTGGTAAACAGTCAGAAAACATATGTTTGTCTTGGGCTAAATTTGCACCAAATCAGACGGCCCAAACACAGCCAAACATTGCCCCAAACATCCAAACATTTGCATAGGATTGTGTGTTATATTTAATAATCCACATCAGTGTACTGAACAAATTATGCAGCCAGATGGTTTACGTTTGGACTTGTTTAAATAAATGTTAATGTTATTGTTAAGGCACTTATTAATCCACATCCTGTAAGAACAAATTAAGGAACGGCAACTCCAATTAGCCAAAGCATTTGGTTCTAGTAAAGCATTTCAATAAACTCAACAAATCAAGCTTTACAGCATGTGTAAGGCTTTGAAAAGACAAAAGACCCGGGCCTGTTGGCAGTTTCTGAGGACGTTTGTTGCTCTAAATTGAAGTCAAATAACAGGTGGAGCCTCATGCCTTTGTTCTTATTCATTCCAAACATTTCACAAACTGACAGAAGTGATTATTTTCCCTCTTTGGCTCAGTAACCATAAGCTAATGAGTTTAATGTGGAGCGTGAGTGGATTGTTCAAATACACTGGGCCTTTTCCCCTGAGCCCTGAGAGAAGGTTAAGTGTGGCTACCCTGGTATATGGCCATCGTCTCTCTGTGTTAATGAATGAAACCTGTAGACTATCAGGCCAGGGAGTGTCACCTTAGCTTTAAAATGGTGTGTGTTTTATGAGCGAATGTAAGAGAAGTGCAGGCCGAAAAGTGACCATTAACAGTGACCCTGAGACCCCTGAGAGGCCAGAGTGACCGAGAGGTCAGAGTGGACATCAGGCTTTAACCTGGCGAAAGAGAGAAAGGTTTAGATCATTAACTATTGAATGCAGACACTAGTCTCAGATGTGTCTAGACATATTTAATTTGAGTTGAACCCATTAAAACCTTGACTTAATGTGGGTTAATTTAAAACATGCAAAAAAATGTTAAAATATTAATAAATGATGAATAATATAAGATTATATAGATTATTATACTGTCATTTCAGTACATTTAGTTATTTTAAAACATTTTGTTATGAGATTTTTGTTGTGTATTTAAGACCAAGGACTAGCTTTTAAAGATTTCGGATTGAAACATATATGTTTGTTAAAACACACAGTTTAAAACGCAAAGTCCTTAAAATATGAAAGACTTTAAGGATCCTCAAGTGTGTTTTCCATTTATTTTTGAATAATGAAATTAATTTTAATATTTAAATCCAGTGTGTCTTCCCAGTTTTAGTCAGTGCCAAATGCAGGTAAATTGGTGAATTCTATTTCATATCAAACTATTCTCAATGACAGATTTTATGTTTAATGTTTGAATTAGTGGGGAACTAAAACATTGATGGAACATGCAAAAGTCTAGTCAAAAGTATTTTCCCCCACCATTGTGTGATCCTATAATGTACCATATGTACACGCCTCATTATTGTCTAAATTGCATTGATGTTCATTGTGCGTGAGTGAAGCTTTAACAAGCTCTGGGTTCTGGAGTAATAGAGCATTGAAAGGCACTGCAAACGCCCTTAGAATCAAAACATTCTTCTCAATTTGGCTCAGTTAAATCTAATTGTGTTGGAATTAAATGGATTTTGTGAGCGAGCACATGTGTGAGTGTTTATGATGGGTCGTTCTCTCAAGCACAAGCACACATGCAACTGTCCACACAGACACGCAACATGGCATCAGCTACTATATAAATGTGGGAAAACACTCTAAAACACACACGTGAACTATACAGAAAATGGGAGCCTAGACCAGGTCGACTACCAAAACTGGTTCAGATCAACAGCATTTTAGTCTTTTATCATTTATGAGAAGGGAGAAAATCAATCTCAACTCTGCGTCTCAAATCTGAATACGTCCACAGGTGTTTGCAATCAACCTTCAAGCACAACTCAATAATACGGGTCTGAAAGGATGTGGAGCTGCCTTTCCTGAGAAAAGAAAATAGACACAAAAGAAGAAAACCTGCTATTCAAACAAACATGCTGCTCAGAACATTCATTCCATTATCTGTAAGCGCTTATCCAATTCAGGGTCGCGGTGGGTCCAGAGCCTACCTGGAATCATTGGGCGCAAGGCAGGAATACACCCTGGAGGGGGCGCCAGTCATTCACAGGGCAACACACACTCACACATTCACTCACACCTATGGACACTTTTGAGTCGCCAATCCACCTACCAACGTGTGTTTTTGGACTGTGAGAGGAAACCGGAGCACCCGGAAGAAACCCACGCAGACACAGGGAGAACACACCAAACTTCTCACAGACAGCCACCCGGAGCGGGAACCAAACCCACAACCTCCTTGGAGCTGTGTGACTGCGACACTACCTGCTGCACCACCATGCCGCCCCTGCTCAGAACAATGGAATGAAATTAATTAATTATCTGACTTTTACACATCACTGTAAAATACAGTACTGAAAACAAAAAAAAACTCTCTCTCTCTCTCTCTCTCTCTCTCTCTCTCTCTCTCTCTTTCTCTCTCTCTCTCTCTCTCTCTCTCTCTCTCACACACACACACACAATATTTGGCCATTAAGCTTGTGTTTTCCATAGGGGCAGCAGCCTGTCACAGCTTCATCTGGACTCTATCAGCAGTGGTCAGTCTGACAGCTTAATCTGTGTCGTTCATTCTCTCAGATCAAAGCAGTGCACTCAACGCATTACCCTCAAAACATTTGCATGGGAGTCTCTCTCCCTCCCTCCCTCTCTCTCTCTCTCTCTCTCTCTCTCTCTCTCTCACACACACACACACACACATACATACACTCACAGTCATATACATAAATGCATATACAAGTGCATAAATTTAAAATATAGTAATGATGTTCCAGAATTGGTGAATGTTACATGAATCTATTTCGTGTTTACATTATTTTCTACATTGGTTAGAACTTCAGGAGCTGGACGGAAGGCCCAGTGTGGTTTTAAGCCCTAGTGAGGCCCCAAAAGAATTATACATCATCAATATTGTGACTTAACCACTAACACCCTCTGAGAGATGCTGTACAGTAAAGGCCTCATTTCCTTGCAGCAGAGGCTGAGGCTCCATCGTTTCTACCCTGTAACTGTAATGAGCTGCTGAAAACATTTACAGCATGAGGCCTGGCTGAATCCCAGCTGCTTTCTCTGCACAATAATACCACACAATTACCACCACTTCAGTTAAATCTTCAAATATGCTTCACTCTCAAACCAAAACGAGCTGCCATATTTAGAAACTGGCATGAACACACACACACATTTTATTGGAAAAAGCTTTAGAGCTTTTAAACTTGTTTCACCTGAAGACCAAATGGATGTCTGTTCATTTAAACATAATGTCACTGAACATTTCACATCATAAAGTTTCAAAGCAGAATTTAGAGCGGTAGGTTGGGTGTAGTATCTTTTATAATGATTTACATCTTTAAAAATACTCAGCAGCTCAACATACTTTGAGAAGAACTATAACTGACAGCTCAGTGATTCTGCACTGACTGGCATGAGAGGAGAAGGAGGAGGATCATTCTATTCATGCAAAACTATGAAGGACAGTTACGATCAAGGATGGCTGTGGCATCACCATGGATCTAAAGTGGGATCTCCCAAAGACAGAGCCAATGTGAGATGATTGCTATAAAGTAGTAGACTTTTGTGGATGATGTTCACCACACTGTACCAATCAGAAAGAAGAACTGTGGGAAAATAGGGGTATAGGCCTGTTCCATATGTTCCATATTCACCATCAAACCAACAAATAATTCATAAGATTTTTATGTACAAGCTGATGTTATTGAACTGTACACAAACCATTTTTCAACATACTGCTGACAGAAGAGACAGAGACCCACAGCTGGTCATATCTGTGGTTATCAGGACATCTTGTCTGAATCTCAAGTACACAGTACACACACACACACACACACACAACCTTTCAAATACCCTTGAGATGAACCTCCAAATCCCTCATCGCCTTTTATTTGCTGTCAAAAAGCACTGAACATCTCTAAATCAGATGGAAACATCTGGAATGTTGAATATTAACAGCTGATTTGCAATTGGTGGGATTACTGTGAGTGCCCATAAACAGTGTTTTCACACACTTGGCTTGTGAGCTTTGGAAGTAAGTGAGGAAGAGTGAGGGAAGATGAAGAATCTGGAGAGGAGCCAGGTGTCAGACAGAGTGCTGGAGAGATGGATGGAAAGCAGAAAATGCAGACAGGAGAACAAGATGGCTGCAGAAGAAATTAATGAAGAGCAGGTCTAGAAGGGAAGGAAATACAATTAGTTTAAAATTCAACACAGTGGGTGGTGTGATTTAGAAAAAAAAACGGTGAGGAAAATAAAGCTTTGAAGGATTTAGAAACATTTTCAGGTAGACACCATATAAATTGTTCTGTTCTTAAACAAACCACCTAAACCGTTGTCCTTCTTTAATATATTCTACAAATGTGGTCAATCAAACAAATTTTGTTTCTATAATTGGATACTTTGCCCTTGAGCTGTAAGGTTAATGTGGCTAACAAATATTTTCAGACGA
This sequence comes from Hoplias malabaricus, assembly GCF_029633855.1. Taxonomy (NCBI): domain Eukaryota; kingdom Metazoa; phylum Chordata; class Actinopteri; order Characiformes; family Erythrinidae; genus Hoplias; species Hoplias malabaricus. Next base: position 36,410,743 of record NC_089804.1, on the reverse strand, counting down.
TATGAGGAAAGATCTCAGGACTTAAGTTTAAAAGCGCAAAAAAATGCTCTCTCATATTCTCTCAGACGAAAACAGCTTTGAAGAAGGTTTACCAGAACATTCCAGTCTTATTTTATTATCTATAAAGTTGGAAAACCACAGAGAGTGTGAAGTGTGTTGGGGAGTGTGCATAGGTCTGGAATGTGCTGAAGTTTCCTCAGGATCCAGCAGATCACTGAGATTAAGGTTTAGATGCTCATCTGATGTTAATTCAATTGCTGGTGTGCAATGCTTATTCAGTAGACATTAAGAGGAGTGCCATTTCCACCTGTGGAAACACACAGAGCCCAGTATTAATAAAGGATTTATATTATAAGAGTCAAGGGGTACCCGAGGAATATTTGAATGCTAGCCCTATTTTACTTTTAGTTTCAGGTAGAAATATGAAATTATGTAGAAATTATTTTATAAAATATAATTTATGTTTAAATATCATTTATCTTGACAATAAAATTGACTAAATAAATAAAAAACCGTGCCTTCTTTGGACACAAGCCAATCAGAGTTTACTAATCGCTCCCTGACCTATTAGATTAAAGGAGAGCGTTTCGGGGCGTGGCATCCGACCAACGCAGGGGCAGAAACAAAAACAAAACCTCATTGTGGACCAGCAGCACAGAGAGGGTCGAACCACCTGCGGTTTTGTTTTTGAGAGGAACTGATTTAAAAAATCCGTAAATGAACGTAAACCGGATTATACGGGTTTATAAAGTGAAGCGTGTTTTGTGGGGGATCGAGGCTTTGAGACAGGTGTTTGAGAGAGAGAGAGAGAGATAGCGGGATAGCGGGATAGAAACTGAGGAAGTGGTAAGACAGAAGGAGTGGAGAAAGAGAGGGAACGGTTGTTTTATGAGATTGATAACAAGAAGCTGATAACAAGAGAATGAGAAAGGAATGGACCCGCGGACGGTGTGCTGTTGGAAGCCGGTCTCTGAGCTCCTGTGAGGGTGATGAAGGTGATTTTGTCCGCGGAGAGTCGCAGCAGTCTCAGAAATGAAGAGTACGGCTTTGCTGATGGTCACTGTGGCCTCCGTCCTCCAATGTGTCACAGGTGAGAGATAAAGAGGGACTGAGTGGACAGGTGCGGTCCATTCAAGGACCAACATTTTATATTTTCTTGTTTTATTTGTGCTCAGAATACATCAAATCCCTGCTGGATAAGACTTGTGTGTTGTGTTTTTGTGTTGTTTCTTTAATGTAATTTGTAATGGTGTTAAGTGATAAGAGGAGAGGCAGGGCCATATTTCCCACCCTAAGGAATGTCATAAATGTAAGGTAAAGTAGTCCAGTAGGGCTCCTTGTTTTCAATGACCTGGCCTGACTCAATGAGCCTTTCATTGTGTTAAATCAAATGCACTGATGATGAAATGTAACAGATCTTTGTGATGGCAGGGGTTTATTCAGGAAATGAGAGGAATAAGTGGAGACAAGACTTTTTAATTTCTGGACCAGGAGTTCATAATGAAAAATAAGTAACTGCAGGTGTTGGAATTGATTGTGACAGAATTAGTTTAAATGCTGCTGTAACCCGTGTCCTGTGTTTACTTCTGGAGCCTTTCATTCGCAGCCAAGTCAACTAACTGTGTGTTTTGTCCGGTTACTGTCAATTGCATAATCCCTGGACCACATTCAACCAGACCCTGCCGAGGGGCACAGAGGCAGCCAGCCGGCAGCAGGCGTGCGGGCAGTGGCTTAAGTTCCAACACAGTGCCATTAGGCCCGGTCTTGCCCGTACAGTATTTAAAATTGTCAGGATTCTGTGCACTTTTTACCGATTTTTAACTTTTTATTCCTTGCAGAATCCTAGTCCTAGCATTAACATTAACATCCTTCTCCTAGGCAGCACGGTGGTGCAGCAGGTAGTGTCGCAGTCACACAGCTCCAGGGACCTGGAGGTTGTGGGTTCGATTCCCGCTCCGGGTGACTGTCTGTGAGGAGTTGGTGTGTTCTCCCTGTGTCAGTGTGGGTTTCCTCCAGGTGCTCTGGTTTCCTAGTCCAAAAACACATGTTGGTAGGTGAATTGGCGACTCAAAAGTGTCCGTAGGTGTGTGTGTGTTGCCCTGTGAAGGACTGGCGCCCCCTCCAGGGTGTGTTCCCGCCTTGCGCCCAATGGTTCCAGGTAGGCTCTGAACCCACCGTGACCCTGATAAGCGGTTACAGAATGAATGAATCCCTCTCCTACCAATATCTCAAGGTAGAGCTCCAGGATATGGAGAATGTGAGTGGACCTCCAAAGTAGTGCCCATCATTGAGAGAAAAGAGAAAATCAAGCTTCACTCTCACTTCGGAACTGAAATATCCAATGAGTTTGTGTCTAATACTAAAATACAACTTAAGGGAGAGTCTGGATGTGTAGCTGTCAATAAGTTGAAAGGGAATGGATACAAAAGAAGAAAATTGGACTAGACTTGACTTTTGTACAGTGCTATATATGTGCTCATATCAGTAATGTTAACCACCATTATTACCCTGCACAGATGGTCTTTTCGTGACTGAGTTACTGCACCATTTTCTGGTTGTCAAACACAGGGCTACGATAATGCAGAGCCTGAATGTTTCAACTCGTTTAAAATTTCAGAACTACTGTTTTTCATCTAAAGTAAAAGCCACCCTCTATTTGATGTTTTATCTTAACATCAATCATTCTTGTGTGTTTTCTCCCCACGTCCTTCTTGTTTTCCACCTCTCTCATTTCCTTTTCTTTCTGTTTCCATGTCACGCACCCCCTCACCATCTGTATCCTTCTCTTTCTATCACAATTTCACTCCCTCTCTTATTTTCTCCTTCCATCTCAATCTATTTTCTTCCACCTGCCTCCTCAACAATCCTCCCACTCAATATACCTTATTCTTTCCTCACTTTCTCTCCATCTCACTTATGCCCCCACCCCCCCAGGCTCCAGATGTGCCAGCCGTTCCTGTAGTCCTCCTGTGGGTGATCTGACGAGCGGCCGGATGCTCAGGACCCTCCACACCAGCTCATCCCACCCGCCCATTCTGATGGTGGATGACCCCTTCATGCACCCTGATACTTGGTGGTCTTCAGGGGCTGGGACAGGGGGCCAGGAGGAGATCCGTCTGGACCTGGGGGGTCGTTTTTGTCTGACGCACGTGGTCATGGTGTTCCGCTCACCACGTCCAGCCGCGATGAGTCTTGAGCGCTCACAGGATTTCGGGCGCTCCTGGGAGACACTGAAACATTTTGCGCATAACTGCAGCTCCACCTTTGGGATGCCTGATGATGTTAGCCAGCAGGGGGCACTCTGCACATCCCGATACTCCAGAACCACGCCCTGCTCGGGAGGAGAGGTGAAGAGAGATGGGGCTGTGGGCTGTGTCCCAATTCTGTAATGAATAATGATAGAAGTAAATTTTAGCTGGATTTGCAGTTCTATCCATAATGGACCCATGTTTTTAACTCTTTCAGTCAGAAAAAAAGAAGCAAATTGGCATAGGGAACCTAGATAGTCGGCTACCTTGGTAACTTTAGCTTTTGACTTCTTGTTCTCCTCGGAATAATCCATTCTCTCCTTAGTTATGGTGATTTAAAGTCTGGAGGCTACAATATTTCCATGCAGCTAATTATTTTATTGCATCCTTGTATGTTTCTTCATTGTGGGATATAAAAGACAGTAGGAATTGTCCGAATCTCATTCTCAATCTATTCCCCCGGCCCAGGTTATTTTCCGATCTATGGCTCAAGGCAGTGGGATGAATGACCCTTACAGCCCCGAAGCTCTGTCCTTACTGACCCTCACTAATCTGCGTGTTCGTCTCCTGAAGCCTCAGCACTGTCCCACCTCTTCAGCAATCTCCAAGAGCCCCCAGGGTGCTCCACAACACACAAACAGCCTCAGATTGTCCTCTAATGTCCTTTTCCAGTCACTACACAGCTCTAAAGATGAGGCAGGTTCTGACTCATATGCCATCTACTCACTCCAAGCTCGAGGAACCTGCCTCTGCCACGGACATGCTGAACTCTGCCTGCCCACTGGGGAAGGACAGGACACACGGAGCAGCAATGTGGTGAGAGAGTGAGGATATTGAACATTATTTTCTCTCTGATTCTGGGGTCAGGTCAGTTCCACATCTGTCATATCAGTGCTGGGCCACTTTGAACTATGCCTGTAATGCCTTCCTGTGACTGGGAGAATGAGAGTTGTGAATGATTGTGTTGTAATATCATGAATGACTTTGTATGAATACATTGCATTATTTGTTTGAGGGCAGTAAAGATAAAGAAGCCAAAGTCTTTGTTTAATTACATTAACAATTAGCTTTTGCAGGTGGATGCTGAGAAACTATGATCTGCTGTGTTGTGGTGAGCGCTGATGAGAATCGTGTGTGTGTGTGTGTGTGCATTATTGTGTTTGTGATGTTGTTCTGTTTGTTTGTCTTCCTTTGTGTTTTGTGATGTTAACAGGTGCAGGGCAGGTGTGTTTGTGCTCACCACACGGCAGGTGTTCACTGTGAGAGGTGCGCTCCTCTCTATAACGATCGTCCCTGGAGAGCAGCCAATGGCAGCAGCGGAGAACCAAACCCCTGTCAGAGTGAGTGTTTATACTGTTTATTACACTTTTGTAACGGCTTCATCCCAGTCAGTGTTGTGGAAGATACAGAGCCTACTCAGAACCTGGTGACTGTCTGTGGGAAGTGTGGTGTGTTCTCCCTGTGTCTGCGTGGGTTTCCTCCAGGTGCTCCAAAAACACACGTTGGTAGGTGGATTAGTGACTCAAAAGTGTCCGTAGCTGTGAGTGAATGTGTGTGTGTGTGTGTGTGTGTGTGTGTATGTTGCCCTGTGAAGGACTGGCGCCCCCTCCAGGGTGTATTCCCGCTTTGCGCCCAATGATTCCAGGTAGGCTCTGGACCCACCGCGACCCTGAACTGGATAAGCGGTTACAGATAATGAATGAATGTTTGTTCCTCCTGTTAGACTGGACTCCCCTGTCATACAATGATGCCTAGCTTGCATCAGACAACCCTAGCACATCCAGCTAATTATTGTCAAGTTGCCGCTAACCCATACATACAAAGAGAACTCTAACTGTCCAGATCTGCTATGTCAATCCGTTATTTTTGTCCGATTATCTGATTATTCAATGGGGATATCATATACTTCTCTTACAGCTCTACTGGTTTAGTAAGTGTAAATGTAAAATCTCGTTCAATTCCCTTAATGAAATTACTGTATTCTCTCTCTCTAGAATGTGAATGTAATGGTCATGCTACAAGCTGTCATTTTTCTGAGAGAGTGTGGCGCTCCACCCGGGGTCTCAGTGGAGGAGTGTGTGAGAATTGTCAGCATGACACGGTGGGCCGCAGGTGCCAGCGCTGTCGCCCGGGATACCACCGCCATCCAGCAAGGCCCTCAAGCTCTCCACACACATGTACACGTAAGAGACTTGGAAGAGGATGTGCTTCAGAACAAAGGATGCTGCAGGAAATACCAGCTGAACTGTACTCAAGTTTAGATTTAGCATCAAGCATCCCTAGAATCTTTAGTCTTTAGTCCTAAAGTCTTTGAGGTTTATAAACTAGAGTTATTATAGTTGGCTTGCTATAATACATAATAAATCCAATTGCATAATTGTGAGGTGGCACGGTGGCGCAGCAGGTATTGTTGCAGTCACACAGCTCCAGGGACCTGGAGTGGGTTCGATTCCTGCTCCGGGTGACTGTCTGTGAGGAGTTGGTGTGTTGGTGTTAATTGGATAAGGGTTACAGATAATGAATGAATGAATTAATACATAATTGTGGTTCCACAGTGGATTCCATATTTGTTCATGTTAAAGTGTGTACTGTTAGATTTACATCTGTATTTCTGAATTTTCTCAACGTGTGATGGACTAACAGCACAGATAGCAGTAGTGAGAACATGCAGCTAATACGTGAGCAGCAACTATGGACAGTGGGCGTCTAAGGATTGTTTCTATTAGTCTGAATATCAAGGAATGTTTGTGTGTTTGTTAGATTACGTCTGGTAATCCTGCTTAATTTTTATTCCAATAATTACAAATGCCCTGCGAAGGACTGGCGTCCCTTCCTGCGTGTGTTCACACTTTGCATCCAGTGATTCCGGATAGACTCAGGACCCGCTGCAACCCATAACTGGATCAGCAGTTACAGACAATAAACTAAAAAACGAATAATTACAAAGTTATGGCATTTGTGTCTCCCCCTGCTGGTAACAGATTAACACTTCGTTGTCCTTACTAAAATAAACACAAATCAATTTTAAACAGTTCACTTACATGGGTGTGACATTTTTCTCTCTGGGTGATTCAGAGGGTTCTGAAAATATTAGAGCACAGTTTTTAACCACCATCACTAACAGGCCTTTTAAACGCATGTAGTTTTCCCACAATTTCACAAAACCTTCTACTCATGGCAGTGCCTCTCTCCTGCAGGGTGCTGGTGTGATCCGGTGGGATCGGTGCAATCAGTGTCTGGCACAGAGGGTTTATGGTGTCACCCGAGGAGTGGTCATTGTGTGTGTAAAAGCGGCGTTGGAGGAACCAGCTGCAGTCACTGTCTTCCTGGAAACTGGGGCTTTGGAGCAGATGGCTGCCGGCCTTGCCTCTGTCCTTTAACGTGTGACCCCATCACAGGACACTGCTTAGACAGGTCAGAGCTGGCTTCAACACACACAAAGGTTATGGAACATTGCTTTGACTGCATTCAGCTGGGAGAGGATTAGTTCTGGACCACAACTTAGATGCCAGCCCAATTCATCCCAAGGATATTGGACACATCTCCATCCCTCCAGATATATCAGCATCTGCTGCACAACCCAATACAAGCAGGGGGCTTTATACACCTCTGTAGATGCTCTGGAGTGTCCCATTGTACTGGTCAATGCTTTTTTTATATAGAGATTACACAAAATCTGTGTACAGCTGAATGCCTGTGTCTGCACTGAGTTCACCTTAAATTAGATACATTCACTAATTAGGGATCTGTGTAACATGGTAAAAAGAGATGGACTAGTGAATGCCACTATCTTTTGATCCACTCTCTTTGTGTTTGTGTGGTGTCTTCTTTCTCTTTTACAGCAAAGTCAATGGTGAGTTTTATAATGTCCCCATTGGAGGGAAAGTTCCTGACCTGACCCACTTTCTGCCACACGATGAGGACAAGGCATGGTCCAAGGAGCTTGCTGTCTCTGCTCTGCATTACACAGGTGAGCTAACAGCACTGCATACCTGCTAATAATGCACTGCAGATACAAACATAAATAAAATGTAGGTTCATCAACAAAAGCAGTGGGGTGTTGTTAGTGGATGAGGTTGTTTAAAGCCACTCCCTCCACAGTGTTCCTATGCTTTAAAATAAAATTTGATGTAGTTAGCAAAAAGGTTACCCTTGTGAACAAACTCTCTCTGTGGTTGTAATGTTTCTCTGAAGGGAAATGTAGCTGCAAAGAGAAGAAGTTGAAGGGTGTGTCCGACCTGTGTAAGATGAAACATTCTTATGGTAATGATAACGTGCTATCATTTATCCCTGTATTAACTCTTTCAAGACGAATCATGATTTATATAGTATTATAAGTGTAAATAAAAATGAAAACGTGTTTGTGTGTCCCTGTTGCTGTAGTGATGAAGGCAAGTGTGCTGTCAGCTCATGATAAAGGTAGTCATGCAGTGGTGCATGTGAAAGTGAGGAAGGTCCTGCGCTCAGGGGTCCTGTCTCTCTCTCTGGGCACCCACAGCCTGTTCCCACTCTCTTGGACCCGCCGTGGCTGCACCTGCCCTGTCCTCAACCCAGGTACTGACCAGACCACACAGATCTATTTCATTCAGTTTCGTTTATCATATGTCCAGGGATACAATGACCTTTTTAAGCCACAGACTTAAGGGTGATCTGTGGGAAAAAATTTCAAAAGACACATGTGCGGCATGGTGGTGCAGCAGGACGTGTCGCAGTCACACAGCTCCAGGGACCTGGAGGTTGTGGGTTCAATTCCCGCTCCGGGTGACTGTCTGTAAGGAGTTGGTGTGTTCTCCCTGTGTCTGTGTGGGTTTCCTCCGGGTGACTGTCTGTGAGGAGTGTGGTGTGTTCTCCCTGTGTCTGCGTGGGTTTCCTCCCACAGTCCAAAAACACACTCAAAAATGTCCGTGTGTGTTGCCCTGTGAAGGACTGGCGCCCCCTCCAGGGTGTATTCCTGCCTGGCGCCCAATGGTTCGCCTCACAGACAGTCACCCGGTGCGGGAATCGAACCCACAACCTCCAGGCCCCTAGAGCTGTGTGACTGCGACACTACCTGCTGCGCCACCGTGCCACAATAGAGCATAATTAGTTAATTTAAATTGGACTGCAGTATAGTTCATTATGGAAAAGGGAAGCGGAAACATCAAAAATATTCTTGCCATTTTTTAAATGTGGCTCAACTAGTGTTCAAACCTCAGAAAAACAAATGTTGAACACATTTAATTCAATAACTATGTAATTACCTAACAGACATAATGAAGTTATGTCCCTGTCTCTCCTCCAGGGGGTGACTACTTACTGGCAGGCCCAGAAGATACCGAATCAGGCAGGCTGCTGGTCACTATGCAGAGTCTGGTGGTCCCATGGACCCCCAGGCTTGGATTCCTAGTCTCGGAAGCTGTAAGGCAGGGATGCTTATGAGGATGCTTTTTTCAAAGCCTGGACATCAAACTCACAGAGGACTCCCAAGCTAAACTATGACAAGTATAAGAAGCTTGGGCAGTTTGTGCAAGTATGAGCATATTAAAGTAAGTTTCAGGGGACTGAGCTTTTCAGTACAGAACTCTAAGCTGGAGACTTCAGTGAGATCTGGACCAACTACACTTGCCTGGCTTCATGGGTTTCCACAGGTAAACCAATTAGCTAGGACCCTCTCAATCTCACAGTTCTGCCAAGCCGGGAGTGCAAAGGGAGCACAAGCTTCCTTTGAGACATGGGAAGCCAGTGTTAGAGTGGGGAGGTGAAAGGGAATGAAACCCCAAGACAGAAGAGATGGGGGCTTGAGTCGGTGACTGAAGACTGGTAGGAAAAACAATAACAAAACTGACTGAACTACAATTGTGAACATTAATACAGTCAACGAATAAAACTGTTCATTTCCAACTTCACCTGAACCACAGACATAACTCATTTTCCCCCCTTTATTCACATCATTCTGAGTGATAAAACATCGCATTAAGGCTTTGCAACACTCTAGACTCTTTACATTGGTAGAATGTATCAATAAACAGGTAAACAGCAGTGTTCATAAAACATCTCAGGGTCAGAACCCATAGACTGGCAATTGCATTAATTTAATAATTTGCTGAGAACGCCAAAGCAAGAAAACTCAGACGTGAAATTCAATGATTTGAAATTCTGAACACAGTGATGATGGTACTAGAATTGAGGCTGGGACGATATAGGAAACGAACCAAAGCACACACAAAAGCAAACATTTCAGACACTCAGCAGGTGCCACCCCAAGTGATTATGATTCATAATTAAAAAGGTAAGTCCATCAATGTTTTCCATTTTTTCATAATTCAGTGGTTGAGATGGAAAAATGATTAACGATAGAGAAACATATTATAGTGAAAAATAGTTCAAAAATGATTTGAATGGCTACTTGATTTGGAATAATTCAATAGGGAAATCACAATGTAACAATTATTTCACCCACCCATTTTAGCCCATGCATCTTTCAAAACTACCATCTAAAACAGCATCTCTATATATATCAAATTCTTTACAATAAATGTAATAATCCTCTGTAATTTTAGGTAAGGCTTTCAACAGAGTATCCTTATACACTAACACATTTAGGACTGGACATGTTTTAACCTTTTATACCACAGATATATAAACAAAATCTTTGTTTGTTGTCACACCCAGTCAGAATCTGTAATGGCTCCTTATTCCCTACTTAGTGAACCACAGTGGTCATGATGTAATGAAGATATTTGGGATTCAGAGAATACCATAAGTCACAAATATTATGGAATATCAGTCAATCAATGTATTGGTTGGACTCTAATTCAGACGCAGAAAATCATGTGTTTTTCTTTTGACCTATTGTTAATACCTTAGGAAAATGTTTATAAATTCACCTCTATTAAAAAGCTAATTTAGGTAGATGGGAGGCTTTATTAGGACAGCAACAGTAACCTTAAGATATTTCGGAGTACAAGCTCTCTAAAGTAAAGAGAATAAGCTTAAGTACAAAAATAAGCTTGGGACTGACAGGTGGAGCAGGCTACAATGAGGACAATGTGAACAGAAAAGCAAAGCTAATTTACTAGTGACATTCAGCTGGAAAATGGTGAAAAAATCAGTGCATACGTAATCCCTTTTACATCAGCATTGATTAACAGAAACCAAAACTGTTCAGCAGGAGCATATTCAATGTCCTTCTTGTGGCTCTTGCTCATTCCTACAGTGTATATCTCACACCTCAAGCTGTGGGCAAGACTTTATGGGCAAGACTTTAAAGTTTCTCAGCTGCTTCTTCCTCTCTTTGTGTCCTGAGAGTTTGTAGAGGAATTTGGTTCAGTGTCAGTTTTGTTAAACTCTCTGTGGAGCTGTGATTAAGATCCAAAAGCTAAAAGTTACATTTTCTGTGATATTAACTCGTAGCCTGGTTTTCCACTCCAGCTGATCCTTCCCCTGGAGCAGAAACAGAGTCAGAGTTGGTGTGTTGTGACTCAGTGGACACTGCCTCTGCTCCTCCAGATGGGGCGCTCTCATTGTCGTCCTCCTGTGGGTAGAGTTCAGGGTATTTCTGCATGCACTCCTGCATGCTGCGAAAGTAATCCACACACTCAGAGCCTTTCACCTCCTCTTTGCTGTAGTGAAAGCAGGAGAAGGCATCTTTAAACTGCTGACCACACGGACCACTGGCCATTCCCCCCAGACATGGACAGTTCCAGTTAATGTCCCCATTTGGCAGAATGAGACCTGGGGGTGGGGGCGGATTAAAGTCATGTTAAAACACAATTGCCTTTTTTTGTCAAGATTTTAAAGCAGGTTGATTAAAGAAATATCTACTACAAAAAAAGTAAAAATGTGAGCAAGTATCGTATCATATTGTCCTAGTATTGTACCATATTGTGATGAACTAACCGTGATCCTCATAAGGGTCATTGGGATCATCTTCTACAAGCTCGGCGTTACTTGGCGCCTCATGGTCTTCCTTCGTCACAAAGATGATGCGATCTTTACCTGTAACAAAAAAGAAATAAGATTCATTTAATCCATGCCAGTGCAAACCCTAACCAGCACTACAGGTGAATTTATGATCAGTGACGAAGTGTCAGGATTAGTTAAGATTCATGCACTCCTTCAGAATGACTGCCATTATGTGCTTTTAACAATTGTAATCCCAAACACATATCGGGCTCTTGAACAGTCCACTCTTCTCATATCACCAGCAGTTTATTTGTTGATTTGCAGGTTCTTATTTTGTGCATTTTCCTTTTTATCCATAAGACCTTCGGGACAGATGTTCATCTTTTCAGACCCAATGCACTTGGTTGGTGACTTTCTGTTGCTTCTCAAACATGGGAGTCCCATTTCCTATATATTTTATATCTTCTCTGTATCATTTCTTGAACACTTGGTGGTTCCTTCTGCTTACAATTTTAGTCTACTGAAATATTTTTAACTATCTATACATATTACTGGTGGTTTTAAAGGAAATAAAAGCCATAAGTGCTAAGTAAAATGTTCCAGGATCTCCAAAATATCTATTACGTAAGCAGTAAACTTCAAAATCATACAGAAAGTTATTAAAGTTTGACCCAAGGGCCTGTAGAAGAACCTTTGCTCACTTTCCCACTAAATTTCAAGAGATGGCAGTTAAGGGAATATACTGAACCAGCTGATGTTATAAGGCCAAGCAATAGTTACTAATAACAGCAAAATCCACAATGAAAAATGAACTTTTAAGGCCAGGAGAAGTGTCTGTGTGTAATGGAGCCAGTCACCGTTATAACATTAACACATGGCAGCAGCAGGAGCTCAGGCTAAGGCTCAATGACATTGAGAGAAAAGAGTAGGTTTTCACTGATTTAAACACAAACTCTTCACTAAAGCCCACCTTCCTCTTTGCAGTAGGACATGTTTCCAGCGCAGACAGCCGCCGAGACGCGCAAACTCCCTCTTTATTCGCTGTTTATTCTCAGTTTACTGTGTTTAATCCTGAACCGGCTCCTGCTCACATCTGCAAGGCACCTCGCTCTATGGCCGACAGATTTTCAAAATAAAAGTCTCCCCTCAAACCGGAGGGATCGTTTACCCATACATGTCTGGGCCTCGTCCAAAACCGCATACTACAATACTAGTTTACTAAATTGTATACAAAACCTAGTACACTCCAATTAGAAGCTCATTAATTTGTGTAGTGCATTTAGAATGACAATTTGTGGGTTTTTTATAGAAAGGAAATTTTGATTTTTCATTCATTCATTCTCTGTAGCACTTTCCCAAGTCTTGGGAAGAAACTCAAGAACTCGAAAGAAACCCACACATACCACATTCTTGAGGACTGAACCCAAAATCCCCAAATCCCCAACCTGTGTGAGTGCAGCCACACAAAACACATTTTTAATTTTAATTTTGTACAAATGCATGTAATTAGGCGATTTCCCCAGTGTAATTTATATATATATATATATATATATATATATATATATATATATATATATATATATATATATATATATATATATATATATATATATATATATATATATATAGGATAGGTGGATTTGGTGGTTTCAGTCTCTTATAGAGCTTCCTTTATAGCTGTAAATGAGTTACATTTTAATTTAATTCATTTTAGGGTCATGTGATGGCTTTGTTTTCTTCTTGGCTGTGCTTTCTGTTTTAGAGCAGGTTTAAACCTCGCTGATTTGAATGAAAGAGGGCTCTATGTCTGTTTGTGAGTCATAGATGATGCTTTGCTAATGTGTTTAGAACAGATAGGGGCAAAAACAATGGAGCGTCATCAATCCTAAACCTCCTGGACACTAATGTGAATTCACTAATAATGGCCGGGTGGTGTTGCGGGGGGAAATCCTGTTGTAATGGTACCAAAACTAACAAATCTAATTATGGCCTTTAAAGCTTAAATATAATATTGACCTCTGTATTTGAGGCCATAGAGAAGCCAGAGGTCACAGCCATGTTAACAGGTGAAGTTGAGGATCAGATCACAATAGCTCCTCCACCACAGATTAATAAAGATCTCATATATAAAACCTGGAGAGAGCTTTAGAGACAGGCATGAGAATATATACATCATGTAAGTGGGGGTAAAAGTGAGAATGTGCTCTGAAAGGTTGCTCAGAGTTACAGTGGCAACACACACAGTTTGAAGTTGTGCGCCTGCCAAGCTTCCCCTGTCTCTATTGTCAATACAGAGCTTTCCTGGAGCTGAATCTGGCAAAAAAAGAGACAATGTTAGAAGAGAAACACTCCACTATTAGCTCATTTGAAACTCAGTGAGTAAAATGGTGGCACCTTCTATTGCCTCTGCCTCTAGTTCTTTATTCCTTCATTACACCCTGATGTTATAAGGAACATTTAAATAAGGCTCAGTGTTGTGTTAGCTGGGAGTAAACCCCAATCTGTGGAGCAATGGAACTGAGCAGGGGTCAAAAAAAATTTGGTGCCAATTTTGCAGGCACAGTAACAAAAGTTAAATTCTATTTTATTGTAAAGTAACATGTTTACACTGCACCATAAACATATAGGTAGAGAAATAGTTGGGTTTTGAATTTAGTAAACAATAATAAATATGAAAATGTTAACAGTGTTCATTCATTCAGTGTTCATCCTGATCAGGGTCATACTGAGTCCAGAGACCACCCAGGGTCACTGGGCACTTGGCAAGAACATACCCTGGACAGGGCTCCAGTCCAGACCATCTCCAATCTTTTAAAATCAAATAACTGCAAAAGTCAACAAAATTTATTTCCAAGTAAAAAGGACAAGACAGACCATTGTTTACTATTGTTCAGTTCTGTTTTAATGCACAAGCTCTGGGGTATGTAGGAAAAGCATGTTGAACAAGCAGCCTAAACCTTGTCTCCATTGTTCAGTCAAATACCTGTATTTACATCATGAAATGTATAATGTTACATCAAAACAACCCCAAAAATATCCTACGCCAGCATTAAATTATCTAAAAATAAGAGGTATCCACAGGAAGAGAGGCAGACTTGCTTTCAAAATAATAAACTATCATATTATTTTTGGTGTAAGGTTTGATCATTCTTTAAAACATCAGTGAAATGAGCTGCAAAATTACATTAATGAACAGTCCTCACTTCCTTTACAGCCATTATACCATCTGTCCAAAGCCTTCCACAACGTACATCAATTCCTCCACTATCTGTAACAGCTTCCCGCCAAGTGGTTATGGATAGACTCAGGACACAACTCAGTGGTGACCATATACATGCATTACATGTAACAAAACAACACAGCAAAGGCATAAGATGAAACTATGACTAAAACCAAGTCCTTTAAAGAAACTCTGTCTACCCTGCAACCTCCAGACAATTATTTTCACTCATACAAGACCAGGTTCCTATTGTTTTTAATGAAGAAAAAATAGCAAGCCAGTTGACTCTTTTTAATTTTTACAACAGACAAGAATTCCCTGTAAACAGATGCAATTTTGAGTGCTACAAACATTCTCTTTCAATTTTCAATCAGTGAATGTTCTCTTCCTCTTTATAACATATCCGAGGTTAAAGAATATCTGAAACTGAAAAACAAGGAAAAAATTTTTAATTCATTTCATTTCACCCTTAACACAATTTGGTCATTATGCCTTCTTTTGGCAACAAGTCATACACTTATGTAATATAATTTATGTGGAAATGATTGACACAATTTGAGTCACAAACTCAAGTAATTTAATCATTTTCTTCCTCAGGGAAATACTGGAGTAGGACAATGCATGTGTGCGACCTGATTTTCGTTCCAGGTGTTCCTCTTCCAGGCTCAGTGACTGAAGGAAAGGAGCTTAGTATCTGAGCAACAACTGAGAGAAAAATGCCTTACATCTCTTAAGAAATATGTGGAGGGTTGACACTCAGACTAATCGTTGTATGCAAGCATCCACAACAAAAGCTCAAACTGTTTGTGAACAAATGTTATATTGTAAACAGAACCGCTGGGGAATTTCAGTTTGTTTTGTGCCCCCTCCCTTCTTTTCTGAGGCTAGTAAAGACCAATGAACTCTAGGTGAAATGGAAAAATGGCAGTTGTGATAATACTGTTTAACTGGGAATAATCTTCACAAAATTAAGATTTCTTTTCCTGTGGTGAAGAAACATTAAAATGAGCACATTTAACAGTTGATCTGACAACTGATCTTTACATCAGTCTGAAAACCACTTTAACGTTTGAAAATGTAAAATTCAAATAAAAAAATGGCCACTTATTTTAAAAAATTTTAGTTCTTTAAAATCAGTACTGGTGACAGAATGTATCTAATGGTTATTCCCACATCACCACTCCAAAGCCTCTCTTTCTTGAGAGTCCATCCTGGAGCTGTATCCTGTTCATGTCCTGTCTTTGATGAGTGGCTCTGTGTCACAGGGCCACTGTGGTCTCGGCAGTCAGTGATGAGGGAGCACTCTGGGGCGTCACCTTGGCCAGACGGTGCTCTTTGTTGTGAAGGCAGCTCTGGCCACAGAGCTGACAGGAGGCGCAGCAGGAGTTACAGCAGGGCAAGAAACGACACACACTCACCCTCCACAGGAACCAGCCTGGAGACCAGCAGCACCAGCACAACAGCACAGAGCCCACTGCCGTGCCCAAAAGTATGTACAGAACTAGCAGAGACACGTATTGCTGGGAATCTGAGGAAAACAATGAACACAGTAGACCATTACATTAATAGACCCAAAATCATTAAATATAGTCACTCAGCCAAGACATATCTGCTGGTATTTTTGGTATTTTGAAGCTAATGGGCAATTAGCTACATTAGGAGTCTTGCAGGACACATTGTGTAAGCCCATTGTGTATATAATGTATTGTCCTTAAAAAACATATAATAAAAACTTATAATAAACAACTCAGAACTGAAATCCATGCTTGTGGTAAACGGGCTGTTTACATGTTTCCCCAGTGTAATTCTTTAATAGTTTAGCGAAGCTATTCTAAATTTTATGTACATTTCTAAAGCAGTCGACTTCTTTGAACATTTGTGAACCTTTCAAACACAAAGAGCCAATTTGGTGCCAACCACAGTAGCATTTATTTGTAGACACATAAAGCCCACAATGGTTTTTAGGGCACTATCCAATCCTAGTCTCCCTCTCCCCAGCTGACAGCTGATTTATAGCTATGTCTATAGAAAGATGCAGTAAATGTTCATGTGCTCCCCAATTAGCTTTATCCCCTTTGTCATTCACAGTTCCACCATTAAGTTGACATAAAACTGAATGGCCAGGAGAA
Organism: Hoplias malabaricus; assembly: GCF_029633855.1. Classification (NCBI taxonomy): domain Eukaryota; kingdom Metazoa; phylum Chordata; class Actinopteri; order Characiformes; family Erythrinidae; genus Hoplias; species Hoplias malabaricus. Next base: position 36,394,262 of record NC_089804.1, on the reverse strand, counting down.
CAAATGAGAGCAGATGGGGGCTGGGGCTAAGTGGCGCTCATTTTAAGTGTGTCTTTTTCTGGCACTCTCAGAAATGAATAAAAACTTTCATTTTGGTTGGATTAAATATGAGAAGTGACTCATTTATGATACAGACTCTGAAGCCTGAATATAAAGGAACATCTTATCCCAATCACTTAATGTTACATCTCAGAAGAAGCACCTCTCACTCTGCGAGCTTGGGATGGTTTGTGATGAATTGTTGTGGGAAGAAAACCTAGAAGCAATAAATAAGAAATAAAATGATGCACCAGTGACAGAGTCCAGATCTGGGATGACGTTCGGGCCACTACACTTCTCCAGGGTGGACGTCCTCATAGTGGGCAATGTCAGTATGGGCACAGGAGGGGTCAAACTGGGCTGACGAGGAGCTGCTGTAGACGGCAGACCTGAGACATAATAAAAATTCTTCAGTAATAAATTTACAGGGTGCTGTGCTGCTAGCTATTTGTTGCTGAAACTATTAGCTTAAATGCTTTAACTATTGTGTGCATTATGTACTAAATTGCAAAACTAAATAATTCATTCTATTTATTAACTATGAATATGACTTTTATGGACTCTACTTTTCTGTTAATACTAGAAAATACTGACTGAAACATCCTGGGTAAACCTGCAGGTCTGTGCCATCGCCACAGTTGTCAATTCCTATGTCATCGCTGCACACCAGACTCATAGGAATACACATTCCATTACGGCAGGTAAAGTAGGGCTCCCCACTGCATTCAGATTGATTAAATCCTAAAAAAAACATATAACCATTTAATAAAAGCCACTAGCCACAGAATCTCATTCATGCAGTCTGCATGATTACAATGTATATTTAAAATTACTCATTACCATTACCATTACTCTCTCCAAATAAACAAACAAACTCATCTTGAATCTTATTCAAAATTATTATTTATATATTACACTGTATAATATACATTTCAGTATCATGTAAAATTATACTAAATGCATTAAAATAGTCAGTGTTTAGTGTGTGCACCCTTTTAACCCAGCCAATATAAACAACTCAAGAATAAGTTTCAATACAAAGCTCCTAATATTTTAAACGAAAGCGATGAATCAGAGCAGTCATGTATAATGCCTTTTAATGCCCTTTTATAGTAAATAATTAAACTCATTTATTTTCAAGAACATTTATGGGTTTAGAAGTTATTCCTAAGAAATAAAAAACCCCAATGCCCTGAAAGTGGCCGTGATTCTACATATTTGCTTTCATTCAGTGTGTGTGTTTCTATGGAAATATTTCTCAAGTTTGTTTAGGTTTATGACGTCAGGAAACATGGCTGTCTGAATGTGTCTTGGAACATTACAATTTCAAAACAGAAATGCTTAGCACATGAAAATAGCATACACAATCAACTCACACAAGCTAACCAACCATGTTAGCTTGGTTAAAACTTGATTTTCACAGGAGGAATGTTTGAAATTGTAAAGCAAAACATTTGCAAAGTAGGGCTCCCCACTGCATTCAGATTGATTAAATCCTAAAAAAAACATATAACCATTTAATAAAAGCCACTAGCCACAGAATCTCATTCATGCAGTCTGCATGATTACGATGTATATTTAAAATTACTCATTACCATTACCATTACTCTCTCCAAATAAACAAACAAACTCATCTTGAATCTTATTCAAAATTATTATCTATGATATGATACTAATTATTATTAATATTAGTATCATGTAAAATTATACTAAATGCATTAAAATAGTCAGTGTTTAATGTGTGCACCCTTTTAACCCAGCCATAATATAAACAACTCAAGAATAAGTTTCAATACAAAGCTCCTAATATTTTCTGGAGTGTCTCACCCAGCCTGAATGAAGTGTAATCCCCCACAAAGTCTACTCTGGGTTGAGTTCCTCTGGTTACCAGTCGGAGGGTCAAGAAGGGTCCGGTGGAAAGGATTGGACGAGGTGGGCTTTTGCCACAGAGTGGGGGCCCAATAGGGGGGGCTGTCTTGTCCCGGCCATCGTAGAATTGGATGTAGGAGCCGGCGTGGCAGGGATCCACAGCTTTGGCTGGGGTGGGATTTGTTCGTGTTTCGAGCTTCGAGGGGCCAGACAGTGACAGACCCCTGGCGGATTCAGGTGACTGGGGGACAGGGCTGAAAGGTGAGACCCTCAGGAGGCTGTAGACCAGAAAGAATCGGAAGTGGAAGCGCACCTTATCCCTGGGCGTGGCAGACTGCAGGGTGAGGTGGCAGTCTGTTCCCGTGGTGACAAAGTAATACTTGCGTGACTCCTGGTGGGACTTGACTATCATGCCGTCCGCCTGCACAGTCTGACCACAAAAGTCGGCCACATTCACTGTTGAGACATTGTCAGATTAATTGCATTCCACAATTCCAGAGTCTTTTCCCTCCTGTGATATATACTGTACATCCCTGGACATAAACACACATCTGTGCCTTTCTTATGACCTACTGTACTCCCTCCAAACGCTTATAAAGGTGGACGAGAGCCCAAAGCAAACCTTAATTGTTTATCTAGTGAGACTGCAAGGGGGAGTTGGCTCCATGTCCCCCCCCCAACTAGGGCAAGAACCAAATAATAGGAAGATTTATATCCGCGCCAGGGTTTATTAGCTTTGTCGCCTAGGGCAACTGTTGAATCCCTGATGCCTGACTTCCTGGAATGTCCTGAGAAAAGCCTCTATCAGTGGGAAAGAAACAATACTTCAAAATAAACCGTAACCATGTTCCCTGAACTGTGTTTGCTAAAAAATGAACGCAGCCAGTACGTCGAGTTCCCCGTAAATGACTTTACTGTTTGAAATAAAAATGCAGTCGGTCGAAATCCAAAGCAGGTTCCCACTTGTAACTTAGACCATTAAAACACCTCAGAGAAAAGTCCAAAGACATCCATTAGATATAAAACTGCCAGGTTTCAAGTCGTTCTCCATCAGCAGTAGTCAAACAGACCCTTTATCAAAACTTGGCATTTTTTCTGTGCTTGTTAATGTCAGGGATAGCGATACTTAATAATAATAATAATAATAATAATAATAATAATAATAAAATAAATATATATATATATATATATATATATATATATATATATATATATATATATAATAACATCATCTAATTTAAAGCTTAGTTAAGAGCAAATTATGTGGACAATTTTCCTTTTGCTATCTTTATTGAAGCACTGTCTACATTCTGTAATGTAATGTATTATTCACTCCTCTACAGGTAATATGGAAGTTAAGCTATGTTTATTTTCTATTCCAGTGAATTTATAAAAAATTGAGTATTTAAAAATGAATGAGTGCAATCTAAATAAAGAGAAAATGATCCCATTGCAACCTAGATCAATTCAAATCCACATTAAATTATTATAATCCTCAATTTTAGATTTTAAAAACATTCAAAACATAAAGAAATTATGACTTATTTACTGACCAAACAAAAACATGTATCTCAAAAAATAGCAACCTAACTACCTAAGTTAACACCAGCTAAGATGATTATAAATGTTTAAAACAGTGCTTGTATATTTTAGATTTTAATTAATAAAAAATACTCTCTCTTTGTTTGTATATGTATATACAGTAAGATAAATGCATTAAACATTAAAAGAATATTTTTCACCCAAAATTAATGGATATGAATGAGTGTGAAGTGTGAAGACGTTTGGTGTCAGATATTCTCCTTGATCGCATGGATTTGTTAAATCAGCAGCACGCTTTATTTAACACCAGAAGTGTTTATTAAATGGTAAAACTAGGTATTGGATGAGAACCTGAAATAATACTGGACTGCCATGAGGAGAGATTTGGAAAGTGTTAAACCAACACATTCACACAGAGAACTATTAACTGTAAAGTGTTTTTTGAGAAAACATACTTACTGCACAGATGAACAGCTGATGAACTCATTTTCTCTGGTGCCTAATTGTTCACATTACAGTATACACACAGACATACACACACACACACACACACACATATATATATATATATGTGTGTGTGTGTGTGTGTGTGTGTGTGGGTGTGTGGGTGTATGATAGAAAACATTTTTACTGTTTATGTGAATAATACATTACATTACAGAATGTAGACAGTGCTTCAATAAAGCAAGCAAAAGGAAAATTGTCCACACACACACACACACACACACACACACACACATATATATATATATGAAGCAATTTGACTTTAATTGCAGTCTGCTAAATTCTGGTGTCTACCGTTGAGCGTTTTCCTGTGAAAAATTCCTAAAAGTCTTGGCCCAAAAGTAACACCAGTAGAGAAATTAGTTTCTTGCAGGAGAAGAGAAGAATTATCCCCAAAGAGAGACTCCTGTCCTCGCCGTTACAGCCAGAAACATCAGATAAATTACACAGCAAATGGAAAGAAGACAAATCGAGGGTGTGTTTGGAATAAATCTCCAAAACTGAGCTCTTCATCTCCGAACAGTTACCTGTCTCAATGGCGAGCGCGTGCGGGGCCACTCCGCCGAGGAGAAGGGCGCACGCGGACAGGAGGAGAGCGCGCGCTCCGGCCATGTTCCCCTTCACTTTACTCCTGTACGATCCTTAAGCTCATAGTGTCCAGCGCAAACCAAACAAAACCTGCTCTAATCTGCGCATCAGACCCAGTCTCCGCTTCAGCTTCCTACCGAGAGCCTCGTAACCCGCCACCAAGTGAATCCGTCATCATCACCATCCCGACCTCGCCTCATCATCACTTTTGTCCATGTGCACGCGCCTGTGCCGTTTCCATGGCAACCGGACACACAACCGCCCCCACAAAAAAAGAGAACCCAAACAAAACTAACAACTAACTGGGTGGGTTTGGTGTCTGAAGGAGGGCCAATATCCATCATCCTCCTACTGTTAAAATCTCCAAATTTCACTAAGATGCCACAAGTCTCACGTTATCTTTCTGAAGAAGATAGCTCCAGACTACACAGTAAATTCACAAGTGTTAAGTTAACACTAATAGTGTTGATTTAACACTGATGATTTTACTGTGTAGGTCCTTATCACAGGTAACTAAATTTCAGTAGTTTTAATTCAGAAAAGTTATTTTATGTAGTATTAAAACTTTGAAACATTGGTCTAGAATTCCCTCTCTCATTCAATACAGTCCACATATAGTAGCTAAGCAACTTTGTTAATATTGTGATGTCACATATAAAAATACATTAGAAGCTGAAAAACTGCCCAGCCCACTGAAGTTATAAGGTATGTTTCGGTCTGCAGTGCCTTTTAAACGAAAGCGATGAATCAGAGCAGTCATGTATAATGCCTTTTAATGCCCTTTTATAGTAAATAATTAAACTAATTTATTTTCAAGAACATTTATGGGTTTAGAAGTTATTCCTAAGAAATAAAAAACCCCAATGCCCTGAAAGTGGCCTTAATTCTACATATTTGCTTTCATTCAGTGTGTGTGTTTCTATGGAAATATTTCTCAAGTTTGTTTAGGTTTATGACGTCAGGAAACATGGCTGTCTGAATGTGTCTTGGAACATTACAATTTCAAAACAGAAATGCTTAGCACATGATAATAGCATACACAATCAACTCACACAAGCTAACCAACCATGTTAGCTTGGTTAAAACTTGATTTTCACAGGAGGAATGTTTGAAATTCTAAATCAAAACATTTGCATTCTACATTGGACATTTAAAAAAATGAGGAAAATGTCATGTTGAATGAAACAAGCCCTTTAATAACAATATTTAACCTATCAAAGTCCCATTAAATATTATAATAGTTTCTGAATATGTTTTTTTTAATCACCACACTCCAAAATAAAGAAGCAAACAACATAATTCAGTGAACACAATTTTGAGTTTCAATTTCATTATAAAAGCAGCATATCTTCCTGGTTTAGTAAATATTAAATTAAGATATTATGAGAAATAAAAGTCCCATTGAGTGCGCATCATTTCATACTCGCCCTTAGTGTACTTTCTAGTCTTCCTAGTTAGGGAACGAATGTGCGGATTGAACGTGCTCGCGTGCGTGAAGCATTACGCCAAGCATCAGTGCGTTCGCCTCCAACAAGTTTGAAAGTCAGGAAGGGGGAAAATATATAATTTAAAAAAACGGGCGCTAAAAACAAACAGCCCCTGAATACAATGTGAAAAATACGATAATTAAAGCTGCATTCACAGGGGTTTCTGGCAAACACATACAAGGTTCGAGCTCACATTTTTTTTACATAAATTGTACTTTAGTAAATTAGTCATCGTACCTAGTTAGCTTCGGAAGCTAAGCTAAGCTACTGCGCAGCATAATAATATAAGCGAATAGCTTTAGCTTAAAGCTAGCGTGGTGCAGCATTGGGTTGAATTTGTGTTTGTCTCTGTAAAAGTCTGGTGGGTTTAAGTGTTGTGGATTAAGTTATCACAGCTACATCCACGAAGCTAAAAATTGCTTCTTATTTTTATTTACAATTCCACCTTAAATAGTGCAGCGGTGAGTTTCATTCTGCCGCTTGCGAATTGATCAGTTTCTCTTTCGGGATTGCTGTTCCACCTTAAATGATATCGCAGTTAACTTTACTTTTTTTGTTCCCGCTTTTTACACGAATGTAGCAGCTATTAACGTTATCTTACATTCTGGCGCCTGCTTATTAATTTGAGAGAGTTTCTCCTTTCCACCTTAAATGTTGCAGGAAAAAGAGTCTACTTATTTTTGGGGAAATTCTACTCCGCCTTAAATGGTGCAGCAGCTACAGTCGTCAGAATGAAACCGCTGTAGTATTTAAGGTGGAACAGGGAATTCGAATAAGAATCCAAATATAGTTTGGTCTTGTTTTTTATGTTGTAGACTATTACAAATGCCCAGTGACTTTTTTTTTAATTGAATTGCTTGTTTATTAGTTTTTTTTATTATTATTGTTTTGTTGTTTGTAGAATGGCTCCCCGGCTGCAGCTGGAGAAAGCTGCTTGGCGCTGGGTCGATACAGTGAAACCTGAGGACATCACTCAGGAACATATCGAGTTGGCTTATCGCATCGCTGTGCAGGCCTGCAAGAGGGGAGCATGCAGGTAATGGGTTAATTTATTTTATTATGGGTTATTTATTTCTTGTAAAAAAAGCTGTCAGCAAAGGATTTGTACCTGCTGCAAGAATAATACGTTTTTCCTGTCATGTTACACAGGAGAAACTGCAAAGGGAACCCAAATTGTTTAGTTGGGATTGGAGAACAGTCGTGGTTGGGGGAAATTGATGAAAATGCCTTCCACAACATCGATGACCCAAACTCTGAGAGAAGAGACAAGGTTTGGCCATGTCTTTAGAATATTAACCACTGAAAATCTACAGAATGAGCCATTCTTTTAACATTAGGAAAAGTTAATATTTATTTGTTTTCATTTAGTTACTGAATAATACTAATTGTTACGTTTATTTTTAATAATGATGCAGATTAATTTGTCCTAATCAAACATGGTAAGTGTTGTATATAATTTAAGAGAGTGCAGTAGTTGCTATTCTAATCCGAGTTTTTGGATGTCACTGAACACTTTGTAAACATTTTTAGGGGGTTTTCTCTGAAATTCAGTGGTGTTGCAGTAAGTTGTATTTACAAAGTGCAGGTTGGTAATTGGTTGGTCAGAGTGACAACTTCTATGCACACACACTGTGGAGAGACGTAGAAATTGTGCCTCCCTACAATGTGAAAGAAAGTTGAATGGTTAGTGCTCTCCCATCAGCATTTTGACGCATGTAGTAAAGCCTTTCAAGTTTGTGTCCTGCCATGTTTCTTTTTTTTTCTCTCATTTTAGAACACATTTGTGGGCCTAACAAATCTAGGTGCCACATGTTACGTAAACACTTTCCTCCAGGTTTGGTTCCACAATCTTGAGCTGCGCAGGATGCTTTATTTATGTCAGAACTCCAGAGCTGAAGGGCACGACATGGAATCAGGTACTTGCTTTCTGTTCTTTTAAAAATAATCAGTTTTTGAAAGTGATTGCAGAAATCAAGTTTATACATTACTCCACTTGCCTAAGAAATAATAATAATAATAATAATAATAGTTAAAAAAAAATCTGGACCCAGTCTTTGGTCAGTTTGAGACCAGTGTAGATAATGCACAATATAAATCAATGATCACCTGAAAATGATTTGTAAGTACACCCACAAAACTTCTCTCAGCCCAGTCAAACTGCATCCAAGTCTTCCATTGGTGGATTAGACTTAGGGATATGATTTAGAGCACTAAAGGACTTACCTTGTTGTAAGTTTTATAAGTTATTGTTTGATAAGTGCAGCACAGGGAACATTCTGCATTGTGTGGAAAGGTGTGTTTATTTAAAATAGCATTTAAAAGAAACCTATATGTGACTCCACAGATTATGAACCAAGGACTATATGTGAACACCTGCAGTACCTGTTTGCTTTGCTGCAGAACAGCAACAGAAGGTACATTGACCCCTCAGGTTTGGTGAAAGCACTGGGGCTTGATACAGGGCAGCAGCAGGTAAACCTCACATTTAAGACACATATGTTGAAAACACTTAAGCAGGTTTTTATTTAATTTCCTTTTTTGTCTTGGAGTTGTGCCAATAAACTTTCAGGCAGTTATGAAAATCTTTTCATAGGAAGCTTACCACAACATCAGAAGATGAAATACTCTTAAGTGTAGCCTAATATAGATGTTTTAATTATTTATTCAGAGACTTTACCTAATTATTTCTCTTATAACTAATTCTTCTTATTTTCTGTATTTAGGATGCACAGGAGTTTTCTAAACTGTTCCTTTCACTTCTGGAAGATACTTTATCCAAACAGAAGGACCCAAGCCTCCAAAACGTAATCCAGCAACAGTTCTGCGGACAGTTTTCTTATGTTACAGTGTAAGTGACAATTGAATTGTTGTGTAAACTATATTTGGTGAGTAATGATTTATGGAAGTGAAGACATCTGAAAACAGAGACTTTAGACTGTCTACATAAATGGTTATAAAAACCAAGGATTTTCTATTTATTTATTTTAAGTTACAAATGGCAATTCTTTCCCCCTTTCTGAATGGTTGGGTTTTATAAAGTCAAGAGTCTGGGTTTTTGTATTACTTGTGGTCCTCACTGAATTTGTATAGACTTTTTTTTTTTATTGAAAAGTATGGTTTATTTTTATTGTGCTGTATATGTCTGTTTGATTGGCATTTATGTTCATGTTTGGTAGATTTACCTTTTCACTGGAACGGCCAGGATTTTGTAATATGCAGAAGCAATTATCCTGTATATCATGTTCCTAAGTGGTGTTTGTAAAATTATTACACTGTTATAAATGTTGATTGTGTCCTGATGCAGATGTAACCAATGTGGACGCTCATCTGCTTTACCATCTCGGTTCTACGAGCTGGAACTCAACATTCAAGGGCACAAGAACCTCACTGAGTGCATCACAGAGTTCCTCAAGGTGAGGATTTTTCCCTAATTAATATTCAGACACAAACCCAGAGTGTTAAGGTAAGACTACAAAGACAAAGTTATCAAACAAGTTGTTTGGGCCATCAGTATTGCATGTATTATTATACTGGATTAGAGATTATTTCACTTATTTGGTGTTATTCAGGAGGAAAAGTTAGACGGGGATAACCGCTACTTCTGTGAGAGCTGTCAAAGTAAACAAAACGCTACACGGCGAATAAAACTCCACAGCCTTCCACGTACACTCAACCTTCAGCTTATGCGTTTTGTATTTGATCGGTAAGTGTCATAGAGAAGTACAGTGATTTCAAAATGTTAATATTGCTAAAGACAGATGCACAATTATTTTGTAAATTGGATTGTTTTATTTTTTGTAGCAAAGAAATCCTTTGAATAACACGATGGCTATTTGTTTATTTGCTTTCAGACAGTCTGGTCACAAGAAGAAACTCAACACATTTATTAGTTTTCCAGAAGTGCTTGACATGGCTCCATTTTTGGAAGGAAAAGGTATTTTTGCAATAAAAAGTCATACATACAACTGAGATCTTTTGCCACATAATTTTTATGTTACTAACTTTTGACTCTTCTCTCCCCTTTGCTGATTGCATGGTAACATTTCAAACACACATTATTGTGTACATTTGACTTGGCTGGTTCCTACCACACTGCAATGGTTAACACCCTTTGTAGCAATTTTTATGTTATTTTTGTGGGTTTTTTTCTAGATGAGAATCGCACATATGAACTGAGTGCTGTGCTGATTCATCGAGGTGTGAGCGCCTACTCCGGACACTACATTGCTCACGTACGCGACGCCCGCACAAATGACTGGTACAAGTTTAATGATGAGGAGATTGAGAAGATGGAGGGCAAAAAGCTACAGCTGGGCATAGAGGAAGATTTAGGTGAAGAACAAAACTTGTCATTTTGTCATTCATTTCAACAACTTTTATCGGCTAAACAAGTTATTCAGTGATCCAAAGCAGACTCTCATAGAACAAGAAGGTATCCTGTACTAAATAAATCATGTAGATAAATGAATATACAGTACTAATTGTTCAGGACAAAGACCTTAGACTTGACCCAGAACACCCAGCATTTTGTGTCAGATGGTGTTACACATGATGTACTGAAATCAGAAGGTCTTAACTTCTTTTTCTTTCTCTTTAAGCCTTTACTCTTTCTTATTATCTTGCAGCTGAAACTGTCAAGTCACAGGCCCGCAAACCAAAATCTAGCAAAGGCTATCACTGCTCTAGAAACGCCTACATGTTAGTCTATAAACGTCAGTCAGAAGAGGAGGACCAAACTCAGATGAATGTGGAGGTACCAGGTATGACCATTTTATTTCCATGTATAGTATATCTACTATTGTTTTCTCAATTTCACTTTCAGAACAGAATAATACAGAGGATACCTATGAGTCGTTATTCTCAGTTATAAAAGTACTGCTTAAATGTACTGTACTAGTATTGATCTCCTATTGGCTTTGTTTCTTTTATAGTATTTTTATTGTATGTGTTGCTTCTGAAGTCTTCCTGCAGAGGCTAGTGGACCTGGACAATAAGAAGTTTGAAGAGTGGTGTAGCGAGATGGCAGACATGAGGAAGCAGAGTGTGGATAAAGGAAAAGCCAAGCACGTGGAGGTCAAGGAGCTCTATGAGTTGTTGCCTGCTGAAGAGGGTAACAATGATGACCTATATATATATTTAAGCAATCTATTTATTGGATTTTTTTTGTCAAGTAATACAAAGGGTATAAAGAAGACATTAAATAATGAAGTAATATACAAATGATCAAAACAAAAATGAAAACAATACGAATATTAAAGCCAAACTCAGTTGCTAGAATCAGTCGATTAAGACACAAAAATAATCTGTAATAATAAGAAAGACACTACGGCCCATTAAGGGAGGATGCATTTTTTTATTTTTAATGTAATCAAGGAAAGGGTCTGTGTGGAATACGTTGAATTTTCTCTAGTTTTACCACACACATTTTGTGAATCCACAAGGTGTCAGAGGGAGATACAGGATATTTCAATTGTATTAATCTTCTAGCTAGAAGAGTGACAAAAGACAGAAACTCAGCCTCCCCAGTTGAAAAGGAACTCAATGAGGGAATAACCCCAAACAAGGCAATAAGGGCCTTAGGGTCTAGGAGTTTCCCTGTAATAAGGAATAGTGATTAAATTAAATAAAAAATGTTAGATCAAAGAGGGGCAGGACCAAAATATGTATACGTGGTTTGCAAAAGTTTGCTGACATCGGTCACATATAGGATCAATATTTTTTATCAATATGTGGAAACCTAACTTTTTTTAAATGAAACCCATTAACCATTTTACACTGGATGAGGCCATGTTTAGCACAAATAGATGTTTAGTGAACATTCTTCAGCACGCTGTCCCACAGTTCTTGTGGGATTTTCTTCTCCAGTTCTGACTCCTAAAGGGACTTATGAAAGCATTATCACACACACACACATATTCATCCATTAGTTAGCACATGGTCTTTTCTGTCTAGCTGGGGTGGTGTAAAGTGCTTTTGAGTGTTTGTATCAGAGCTTTTTGTATGCATGTGTGTTTCTGGGTTTTGTAGATGAACATTATGAATTCGTGCCTGTGGAATGGCTAAAGAAATGGCTGGATGACTCTACCGCCATCAAGACCATAGACAACAGCCATTTTCTATGCTCACATGGCAAGTTGCATCCAGACCGTATCGGCGAGGCCAAGCGAATATCTCACAAAGCAGCTGAGATCCTATTTAGTCGCTATGGTGGAGGACCCAGAATAGACCGTAAGTGTTTATAATGCTTTAATCATATCTTTCACTTTGTATACAAATATAGATATATCAATGACTTCTCCAATGGTAGGGTCCTTTCTGTGTGGAGAATGTGTTGCCCAGCGTTGCCTAGTACTCAGACTTAAAAATCAGCTCAATGAAGACTACAGAGAAGTGACAAACCTCGTCAAAGCACAGCTGAAAAGGTATATACAGTGATTTTACTCTTTCCCATGGGGAAAGTCTGATATAATTGCTGGAATTGCACTTTAGTGAGATGCAGTGCTTATGAAACTACTACTGTTTTGATAGAAGTTCTAGAAAGTGCTCTAATTCATATGTGTTTTAGTGGTGACCCAGGGTTTTGGGTAGGGAAAGCATCTCTAAAGCAATGGAGGCAACTAGCACTCGAACAGCTAGAAGAAGATGAGGAAGAGACCAAACACACCAACTGCAGAACCAATGGAGAAAAGCCCACAAGCACATGTGTGAAAGGTACAGGCACTCTGTTAAAATAAATACTGTCAAATATCACTTGTTTGGACTATTCTGCACTCTCACATACACTGGTATGTTTATCTTGTGACTAATTTGTGGTTTACTTGCTGTCTTGCTCACAGATAGTGTAAAAGAGAGTGATGGTGATGTTGATGAAATGAAGACTTTTAATGAAGATATTCTGTGCTGTCATGGTTAGTAATTCTATGGTTGTTTTGAAGATCCTTGCTTAAAGTATTATAAAGCAGTTATAAAACAATGCCCTTAAATGCTACCTTGATATGTAGGCTTTTTTTTTAGAATGACCACAAGCAAATAAAAAAGACTTAAACACTCTGTCTCCCTCCAGGTGGTCTCAGTATTCAGGAGAGTGAGAGGCGGCTGGTCTCTACTGAAGTGTGGAAAAAGCTGAAGGTGTATTTTCCCAAAGCCCCAGAGTTTAACCACCAACAGGAGGCCTGTCAGCAGTGCATGGTAATCACTCTTAACACCTTATAGGTCAGTCAGGTGTAGACTTGTAATGAAAAGTTTTACTCATACCAAAGCATAATATGCAAAACATACTGCCAGTGAAACTGTAAAATCTACTGTTTTTCAGAGGCTAGAGAGAGAGGGAAAAGAGAATGAGGCTCTGAATCGAATGATGGCCAGTGAGCAGAAGAGTTCTCTTCTCAATTTGTTTCATGAAAAGAATCGACCCTCACTACAGAAATGGCCACAGGTACATATTTCTTACTTACTGCACTGTTAATATTTCAGTTTACTGTGCACTAGTAGTGTTTCGGACCAGAATTTAAGTAAAATGTCTAACATATGCTGCTAACATATATAATTCTTATTATTTCATTGGGTTTGCCTACAAATGAAGCATACAGTCTTGTTCTAGTCTCTTTAATTTTGTTTCATGAATGCTTTTTGTTTTCAGGACACAGATATTCTGTACATCGTCTCTTTATTCTTTGTTGATGAATGGAAGAAATTTATCAGGTAATTTTGGGTTAATACTAATTATAAAAATGTATGTACTCTCTCTATTGTTAGTTAATGATTAGCCTCACCAAGTTATTTGTATGCTGTCTGTCTTAGTTGAACTAGATGCTGTAATAATAATCTTGTGTTTTTTCAGGAGGCCAGCTAAATCTAACCCTGTGTCAAGTGTGGGGAACAGCATTCTGCTGTGTCCTCATGGGGGATTCATGTTTACCTATGAGTCCATGATTCAGGGAGATGCCCAGCAGTGAGTAACCTTCCGCCAAACATAAACCACGTCAAAATCTCATTAAAAGCACTGCAGTGTTGACGTAACAGACTAGAAGTATCATACTAATAGTATATATTAGAATTATGAAAATGACTTCTCAGATGTGGAGGAATATAAGGAAGCCAGCAAGGTTAAACGATTACCATGTCTAGGTTGACTTCTTTTCTCTAGCTGTCTCTGCAAATCACTTTTGAGAACCAATGGTAATCCTTTACCTTACAATTTCTCATGAAGGTCTTAAAGTATTGTTTGCTTATCTGTCTCACAGCATGTGTCTTTCTTTGTGTGTGTGTTTGTATGTGTGCATGTGTTTGTCATTGCACAGTATAGCTCTGCTTTGGCCAGCTGAATGGGAGGTGGTCTGCAGGCTCTTCCTGGTGGACCAGCCAATCTCCATATGCAGAATTCATGATATAACAGAAGACAACGCAAATGTTCAGTATCACACTCAGCCTGGTAAATGCCCACAACTACACCCTGCATTGGTAGAATTCCACTCATTGTTAACTAAATTAAATAGATAAGCCACTCAGAGTGGTTTGATATAAAATGCAGTGCTTTCGGGAAATTTACAGATTCAGAATTGTACACAGAGGTGATCATAAGAACCAGATATCTGAAGCACCGGAGGCCGAGGTAGTGAAGTTGTCAGTCAGGTATCAGATACAGGTGTGTGTGTTTTTTTATCAGAACTGTGTCGAGAATGCAGGGAGGGTTTCATATTCCAGCAGCAGAGGGATTTGCGGGAGTATGCACAGGCTACGGTTTATGTGCGGAAGGTCGTTGACAACAAGAGGGTGAGTTTTCTACGTTATCTAACTCTCCAATACCCAGCAGTGTCATTTTTTTCTTATAATGGGGCACTGGTACGTTTTCATTCATTCAGATAAATAGTTATTGGAACTTTTATTGGACATTTAAAACAGAGTAGGGAGAAATAAAGTCACATTTCAGATGCATCATCTTTTTTTGTTTTTCTGCACTTTTGCCATTCACTCTTTTCTTGTGTAGATGATTAAAGAGGCTGCACCTGAGTTCAGTATGAGTGGATCTGAGGCAGAGGATGAGAAAGAAGAGCCAAAAGTTGAAGGAGAGAAAGACCCAGACTTTAACCAGGTAAACATAAATGCACCACAATAAAGATTATCAGCTGTAATTTAATCCTAGATTTCAGTGCACACTTAGCTAGCGAAAAATTGTGTGTTTGTGTATTTTTGTTTAAAATTCTTGTCTTGCTTTTCTGCAAGTCTGAGGATGGGGCAAAGAGGCAGAAGATGAGTGAGCCAAGTTCTGCTGTGGCTCTTTCCTCCAGCTCTGCTGCCACCAGCGCTCCTGTAGGCAAATCAGGAATTCGTAGGAGTATGCGCCACAGAAAGTTGCGAGGAGAGAAAGCCCTTATTGTCTCCGCCAACCAGACACTAAAGGAACTCAAGATCCAGGTGAATTACTGTTTATACATTTGTCCTGTAATAGTATGCAGCAACTTTTACTTAGTAATACAGTAATAACTCTGTATTCTGTATTATATTACACATGGTAGTCTGAAGTATTATATTATAGTTATTATACATATGTTGTCTGCAGAGGCACTGCTTAAATTTGGTCTTTAGGGCTTATGCGTCTGTGTTTTGATGACTGCTCTGACATTTTAGGATTATAATCATTTTATTTCATTTGACTTTCTCTGTAGATCATGCATGCCTTCTCAGTCGCCCCATTTGACCAAAACCTGTCAATAGATGGCCGGTGTTTGACTGATGACTCTGCTACACTAGGCAGTTTAGGAGTCTTTCCAGAAAGCATCATATGTTTAAAGGTACTCTCTACAAATGTTTATAAATGAAATATCACACACAAAAAATCTAGAATGTTAATAGTTCTGTACATACTCTCTTTATTTTGACACAGGCTGATGAGCCTATAGCAGATTATGCAGCGATGGATGATGCATACCAAGGTAAGAAACACTCTGGTATATGCATAGACTATGTAATAATTTTCTTTTTCCCAGTCATATATGGTTGCATATGCTTAAATGGGTAAATCTTAGCTGGTCTCTCGTGAGTTAAATAGTTATGTTTTTTAATGTGCATCACTTTTGCATTTCATTGTATTTGAGTATTCTTGAATATGTTGATTTTTTTCAGTCTGTTTGCCTGAAGAAGGATTTAAAGGTAAGAGACGGTTTTGTTTGTCATTATTGACTGTAGTAATTTAGCAATTAGTGAATGCTATAAGAGAGCTCATTCAATAAATTGGCTAATGAATCTGTGGTTTTTAAATTGAATCATGTGAAAACAGGATGATGACTTTTTTTTTTTTTTTTTTTTTTTTTTTTTTTTGGTCTACTAAAAAAATTTCTACAGGTACCGGCCTATTGGGACACTGACAGAAACTCTTGTGTGGATCAACACTAACAACATCTGTGTTAAAGAAAAAAGCTTGAATTATGCTGAGAAATTCATGGATGGAATAAAGTTAGATTTGTATGTTTTTTTGGGGGGGCTTTGTAACTTAACGTTGCAACTACTCTAAAGAGTGTCTGTCTCTATTTTGGAAGAAAAAAAGTGATGGCTTTTAATATTACAAGATGTTGATGCATTCTGTAATTGCATACCATGACTGTGAAAAGATACGGGTCGAGACTTTAAATGTTATTTTATGTATTTGGGTCCTTGTTGTCAATGGCAATGTCATGTTATTCCAAGACCATGATCTGATGTTTAGGAGCCTATCATGATTTGTTTGCTGGACAATACATTTCTGTAAAAAATTTAAAAGCATATTTCATTTCAACAGTCACATGGTTACACTGCACTTCCGTTCAGTTATACAGAAGAATGCATGAGCAACTTAAATATTAAAACAATATAAGCATCCGTTAAGCTACGAGACACTTCACCAAAAATAAAACTTTAGTAAAGGTGATGTCTAGAGCGTCAAGGCAGACTATACAGACACATTTTAAAAACTGGGAAAACAAAGAAAAAACTTGCAAAAATAGTTTAGACATGTTCTGCTACTACATGACGTGCAGACATTTGTGTGAACTATTCTTTTCTGTAAGACTTTCATATAGGCAATAAAGTTACTTTTTTTTTCCAAATGCTAATTTATCCTGCTGCCTGAAATGTGGACTGATATGTCCCTTAAAAAATCTGTCAAAAATAAATATTTTCACAATTCACTACATAATGAATGTATGGATATAGTCCTAATGCCCAGCCCAAATACACTTGCGGGCCTTGGAGAGAAAAAAAAAATAATATATATATATATATATATATATATATATATATATATATACTTGAATGTAGTTTGAGGACTCTGAGCTGAGAGATACATGCAGGCCAAATACTGCCCAAAATTAGTTAATTAATCACTTCAATGTTATAAACATTATAAAATCAGGAGAAAAGTTTACGTTCACTTGACGTTTGAGATTGTAAACAAAATGGGATTGTTTTCACATTGTTGCACCGGAGGTGTACTACACAAAGCAGGGGGATGTTCCATAAAACAGGATTTCTCAGTTCAAATATGTCCATCAAAACATAGCTGACACTCAGCTTCAAGCTAAACAAACACAGGTAAATAATTTAAACCCAGGGTTAAAGGCGGTCTGGTAGGACTATACTTCAGTTCTTTTCCTATTGGACAGTCTCGACCTTGGACTTAAGCTATTTGGCTAACATTTATGCTTTGTGGAATACACCCTTGCTCCATTCAGCCCCATTAGAAACAAACCTAATTGTCTTAGAAAGGGTGCGTTATGTTTCAAACCACTCTGAATGACGTTAATATTTCAACAACTGGTTTGGGCGAATATGCTGGGCTCAAAACAGCAGAATTCGACGTTTAATGTGACTATTTAGTACTATGAACTTGTATAGTCTAACAACAGTGCGCAAGCGCAGTAGCCATTTTCAAAACGAAGCTTTATTGCCGCGCTGGTTTGTCCTTCCGAGGAGTTTAAATAAAGAGCTGGATTATTTGAATAACACTGAAGGTAATGGAGAACCAGGGAACACCTCATAAACCCAGGGGGAAATACATTTACAAACCTGTTTATTCCTTTTAAACCACATTATAACCTTCGTTTCTCGGTAGCATTGACTGTCTTAGCCTCACAGGCTAATACAGACCCACATTTGTTGTCTATAAGCCCTGTCATGGTTAGTAAATTGCTTATTTAGGGCTAGGGTCATTGCGTTTATTAGCTCACATTTAACCCTTTATACTATTCTAAAATAAAAGTTTACCGTTATTCAAAAATTTTGAAATTGTTCCTTGAAAAATACGTTTTTACACTGGTGATGGGAATTAGAGGTCACTTCAGCTCACCCCAAACTATTGGTGAAGGTCCATTGCTCCAGAGAACACTTCCACAGCCCACGTTTGACACTAGGCATGGTGACCTTAGGCTGTTGAGGGTACTCTAGGTCTTAACATATATTTGACAATGTTCGTGCACACTTTCTATGTTGTTGCTATGTTAACAAGCATAAAATATACAATATGGCACTCCATATGAATCAATTCAATTGCCACAGTACTCCTACCTGAACTGGGAAGTGAATCAGAGTCTGATATGTAGAGAGCAGTGGTGTTTTCCTATACACTTGCTATATCAATCAATATGTTGAAGAACAAACCCCTCATCCAGTTTATTTTATTGTCAATTTAGCTTCCTCTGTTTCTCATCTTCATGCACAGAGATCCAATGGAGCTACCGAACTGCAGCAGACAGTTGATGCAGCAGCTGCAGACTTTGAGAAAAGAGAGTCACTTCTGTGACTGCACCATTCTGGTTGGGGCAGCTCCTCACCCAGCTCACAAAGTGGTCCTGGCTGCATCCAGCCTCCTCCTCAAGTCTCTGTTGGAAAGTTCAGATAGTATCTCCATCGATGAGACCGTGGTCACTTCACAGGAGTTCTGCTCTTTACTGGACATGGTTTATACAGGGAAACTGCCAGTCGGAAAACATAATTTCACTAGAATTATTGCTGCAGCAGACAGCTTGCAGATGTTTGATGTGGCTGTGGGCTGCAAGAATATTTTCGATGAACTGGTACAGCAGGCCCAACCCAAAGAGCCTCTGCCTTTAAATGAAGAGCAGACTGACCGCCAAGATTACACCCTTTCAGGTGAAAGAGTGGAGGCACAAGAGGCATATAGCCAGGGAGGTGTTGGTTCAGATGATAGAACATCTGGTTGCCATTCAGTGTCTGACAACAGTGTGAAGAACACAGAAAAAATGAATGGATCAGATGCTGTGAAGAAGAATACAGAGGGTCTGACATGTGAAAAAGCCAGTCTGGCATCATCAAATGTTAAAGGTACATATATATTTAAATAAATAAGTTTGATTTATTCCATCTATCATGGAAA
The DNA here is from genome assembly GCF_029633855.1 of Hoplias malabaricus. NCBI lineage: Eukaryota > Metazoa > Chordata > Actinopteri > Characiformes > Erythrinidae > Hoplias > Hoplias malabaricus. Next base: position 36,374,867 of record NC_089804.1, on the reverse strand, counting down.
TTCTCACTTTACTGATTTTGAATTTCACTATAGTATGTGAATTCATATAGGCTGTAAATACAAACTAAACGTTCTGAATTAACATATGACTATTTTGCATAACTATATTTTGATCAGAAGAGGGCGCCATACAACTGCTTTCTCAAAAGCGAGACGAGCTCCTCCAAATACTGCAGCACCTCCAGCCGTGGATTAAATACCTACGCACCTGGGACACACTCCCCACAGTGCAAAGAGAGGTGAGAAAGATGTGGACATCTCATTTAAAGGAGCTGTACCACAAGCAAATATTTGCTTGATCCTGTTTCTTTCAGAGTTATGTAGGTGACAAATTAATTCCAAAAGAAACTAGATCCTGAAAGACAGTGCTTTTGCTTCACTTACTCTAGAATACTATCCACCTACTCTTGCAGTCACTGTTTTCTTTCATTCCCCAGATCATGCTGGAATGTTTTGAGGGAGGCCCTGGACCTGATGTGGTTTTCCAGCGCTTGTTAGACCGGCTGAAGGATGAGCATGATCTCTCAGACCAAACTCTCCTTAAACTACTCGAACAGCTTAAAAGCCTGAAGCATCATCTGACCAGAGAGCAAGAAATGGAAGGTAAACACACCGAAAATATGAAATCTCCCATAGAAATAAGCAGTGCTACTGTTGAGCTTTTGAGGAAGATTCATTTTTATTCAATTCTGTTCTTTGTGTCACAGGGAATTTGGGACAAGCTTCTGTATGTGCCGATAAACATGCTCCAAACCTATCTGACTACCTCAGCAGTGTTAACAACCTTTCTGATGTGTTGATACAGGCTGCAGACAAATGCAAAAATGAAGTTTTAAAGGAGGTGCTACCAACTTGCGCTAATGTCTTCTCTGCTTTACTGTTATTGCCTACTTATTAGCTTGTGAGCTACTTATTAGTACCCTAAGTGTCTTAGCAGATTGTCTATAGATGTGCTGCCTAAATTTGAAATCCTACTCTTCGTGTGAACTGTTTGATACAGGTTTTGTTGGTGTGTAAAGGAGAACAGGGTCATGTTCAGACAGTAAAGAAGCTGTTAAGTGCTCTCAGTGAGAGAGGAATAGAGGAAAGCTCTCTGCTGGAGCTGATTCAGGAGGCTGGGGAGGGTGCCCTAGGCCTGAACCAACTAGGGGAGTCCAGGAACACTGGAGGTATGTAGAGTTTTAAGAAAGTCATTCTCTTAAAGCATCCTTCTCTTAAAGGGTTAATGTTTCTTAGATATAGCACCTTTTTGTTGTAGTGATGTAGTGAGAAACGCTAACGGCCTTCATCTTTTAACATTACACTTTAACAAAACCTGAAACACTACTAATTTATTTCATGTATAATTTTAAACAGAGCTTGTGAAACTGCAGACTGCAGGCTCAGAGGAGGAAGATGGGAATGAAGGTGAAAAACCCATGAATGATGTGAAGAGGAAGAGTGTGGTGCTCTCCTACAGTTGCCAGTGGTGCAAAAAGAGCTTTGACTATAAGTGTCGTCTAATGAGACACAGGAAGCGCTGTGCTCTGTCTCCAGGTAAAGTCCAGCACTGTTCCAACTGTCCTCTAGTCTTTCCTTCGCTGACTGCTCTCCAGCAGCACTGCAGCGAGGCCCACGGTGGACCTCCAGTAAAGAAGAAGAAAACAGAGCCAGTGTCCTGCGACCTCTGCAGCAAAACCTTTAAACATCCATCTGGTGAGTGGACAGAGATGTATTTTATGCCATTAGAATTAAGTCCAATGTAAATATACAGTAATACACAGTGAAAAATAGTTGGTATTTAGGTAGATAGAGCTGAGCTAGCTCTCCCATTGGATAGAGCTTGATCAGAAACTTGACTTATATGAAAAATAATAAATATAAAATATTTATATCAATCAATTATTATTGTAATTTTATTTGATACAGTCATCCTTAAAATAGCATGTTTTTTGTCCAGTACTATTTTCTGAATCATAATCAAGTATCAATGTGGAACTTTGGTATTAACTGTTGTTCAATATTTCTAACGCTATATATATAATGGACTTTAATGTGCTGTTAAGGTTTGTTGTACCACAGACGGACTGAGCATTTGGAGGAAAGGCCTTATGTGTGTGAGGAATGTGGAGCCAAGTTTGCAGCGAACTCCTCGCTGAAGAACCACATGCGTTTGCACACGGGGGAGAAGCCGTATCAGTGTAAACACTGCGAGATGAGCTTTGCTGTGGCTGCCGCTCTGTCTTATCACACAAAAAAGAAACATGCTGAGGGTATGACATAATTAGTTTAAGTGTTTCTGTAGCGAAGGCGTACTGTTGAGTTACTGCACAAAGGATGTGTGTAAATCTGGCCTCTGAAACAAATTTTAAACTAGCATTTTGTAGCATTTTTGTTGTGTAATATTTTATAGCATGGTGGCACATTGTTGCAGCAGGTAGTGTCGCAGTCACACAGCTCCAGGGACCTGGAGGTTGTGGGTTCGATTCCCGCTCCGGGTGACTGTCTGTGAGGAGTTGATGTGTTCTCCCCGTGTCCGTATGGGTATCCTCTGGGTGCTCCGGTTTCCTCCCACAGTCCAAAAACACACGTTGGTAGGTGGATTGGTGACTCAAAAGTGTCCGTAGGTGTGAGTGTGTGAGTGAATGTGTGTGTGTGTCTGTGTTGCCCTGTGAAGGAATGGCGCCCCCTCCAGGGTGTATTCCTGCCTTGCGCCCAATGATTCCAGGTAGGCTCTGGACCCACCGCGACCCTCAACTGGATAAGCGATTACAGATAATGAATGAATGAATATTCTCATAGCTAATCGTAGCATCCCTTAGCATCAACACTTTGATACAGTTCATTTTGTGTACAGTTTCTGTTTATGTTCATCCAAATAAACTGCCTGTTAGCACAGCTAAAATCTAACTTAAAAATCATTTTACTATTTTTACATTATGGCTAAGAAGCAAAATATTACAGTTGTATTGATTTGGCTTCCTACATTTTTTAGTTTGGTTTTAAATTAAAAGATTTGTTCATAAAATATTTACACTGCTTACTTCTTTAAACATCTTGGACCCAGGTCTCAGAAAAGATTGCATACATTCAACAGGAGTTCATATTATTGTTATTATTGTTATAACACCTGTGTCAGGTTGCCTTAGTGTGTAATAAATCTATCTCAGACTAAAAAAAGCTCTTTGCTCCTGTGTGTCTCAGGGAAGATGTACTGCTGTCAGTACTGTGCAGCTACATTTGCTCAGTCCATCGAGCTGACGCGTCACGTCCGCACACACACAGGTGACAAACCCTACGTCTGCAGAGAGTGTGGAAAGGGCTTCAAACAAGCCAATGGACTCTCTGTACACCTACAGTCCTTTCACAGTAAGTATGTGAGAAACATCTCTGCACAGCTCCAACATGCTTCCAACACCCAGTTCCACTACATCAGATATTATCACAGTGGGTCAGGATAGTGAAATAAAACAAGCAAGCCCTTATCTAATGACACGGTAACATTGTAACTGACTGTGACTGTTTCTGTTTGACAGATGTTGCAGAACCTCACGACTGTCAGAAGTGCCGGGTGAGTTTTGGTTCTCTGGATGAACTCCGTGAACACATTCAGGAGGTTCATCCTAAAGAGCTGCACCAGTGCCCTGAGTGCAGCCGCATCTTCAGCACCGCGGCTCAGCTGGAGAAACACATGAACATTCACGATGGCAGCAAACCGTACAGCTGCAAGAGCTGCAACAAATCATACCAGGTCATACAGGACGAGTCAGCGGTTGCTTGTGATAATAGCCAGCTTTTTGGTGGTGATGAGATTGTTTTATTCCTCTTATCTTTTTAGTTTCTTATATTTTTATTAAGGGCGGCACGGTGGTGCAGCAGGTAGTGTCGCAGTCACACAGCTCCAGGGACCTGGAGGTTGTGGGTTCGATTCCCGCTCCAGGTGACTGTCTGTGAGGAGTGTGGTGTGTTCTCTCTGTGTCCGTGTGGGTTTCCTCCGGGTGACTGTCTGTGAGGAGTGTGGTGTGTTCTCTTTGTGTCCGCGTGGGTTTCCTCCGGGTGACTGTTTGTGAGGAGTGTGGTGTGTTCTCCCTGTGTTCGCATGGGCTTTCTCCGGGTGACTGTCTGTGAAGAGTGTGGTGTGTTCTCCCTGTGTTTGCGTGGGTTTCCTCCGGGTGACTGTCTGTGAGGAGTGTGGTGTGTTCTCCCTGTGTTCACGTGGGTTTCCTCCAGGTGCTCCGGTTTCCTCCCACAGTCCAAAAACACACATTGGTAGGTGGATTGGCAACTCAAAAGTGTCCGTAGGAGTGAATGTGTGAGCGTGTGTGTTGCCCTGTGAAGGACTGGCGTCCCCTCCAGGGTGTATTCCCGCCTTGCACCCAATGATTCCAGGTAGGCTCTGAACACACCGCAACCCTGAACTGGATAAGCGCTTACAGATAATGAATGAATGAATATTTTTATTAGTGGCTTGACACAGAGGTCAGACACCAGGTCAGTTGCTAATAAAAGTAGGTCCCATGTGTTCATTTAAAGATTCAGTAATAGCAGTGTTACAGTAAAGAATTTTATTATGCTGCTTTGCCAACAAGGATGCTTTCTTTTTTAACTTTGTCAGCGTGCTAACTATGAGTGAGAGAAGGAGGGAATGAGTGAAGTAGTAAAGGAGTGAGATTCATGAGGGAGTAAGTGAGTATGTGAGTGAGTGAAATTGCCTGTCACTTTACTATGACCTACTGAACGAAGGTGGTTTAACAGCCTTTGATCTGTGTGTGTTTTAGACTCTCTCAGGGCTGTGGTACCACAATCGCACCACTCACCCGGAGGTGGTCACTGCAGAGGGCAGCAGACCACTCTCTACAGTTCTCCGCTGTAAGATCTGTAATAAAGCTTTCTGCAATAGGAGCAGCCTGTTTAAACACCAAATAACCAAACACCCAGGTCGGGAAACCTCTTGCATTGTAATTATGTTTGTTATATTACAAAGCTGTGCAAACTTTTACGAACTCTTAATATTTCTGTTTAGATACACACTCCAGTGAGGGTATGGAAGGGAAGGATACACACACAGGTAAATATGGGACTGTGGAGCATAGGACAGATTTTTAGAGATGACCAATATTTGTAACTGGTCTTTTATGATGTTTATTGTGCTCCAGAAGGGCAGAATTTTACTGCTCTTAAATATTTGTATTTTACTGTGTTTTTGTCATGTGTGTCTGTATATAAAAATACAAGATATCAGTGTTATGTCATTCCACATAAATCTTCATATTTGACATTAATATTGGCAAATTTGTATCAGAGAGCAGATTGTATCAGTGTATCTTTCTGTAACCCCAACACTTTCCCAGACAAAGCTTGCTTTCTGTAAATGCATTTTAATGTTTACATGTCTCTATCCATGCCTCCTTCCCAGAATCTTCTATGTGGAAGTGTGCTTATTGTCCAAGTGCAGCGGTCAGTGAGGTGGAGCTGCAGCAGCATGTGTCCAGTCAACATGTGAGCCAACAGGGGGCAGTGTTCGGCTGTGCGGTCTGCTCTCTGACCTTTGCCTCTGAGGCCCAGTGTCAGCATCATTTTCTCAGTTCCCACTTGCAGGTCATCCAGAAGGAGTCGTCCACACAAATGGTAATCGCCAGCTCAGTTTATACTTTGGAGACATACATTGGTCATTCTAAAAGCTAATCAGTATGTCACAGGGCTGTTTAATTGCTGTCCTGACAAAAACTTGTATTTACAAAACAGAGCAAAAAACTTTCATAACTTTGAAAGAGATACAAGGCTTTAAAGATGCAAATATTCTCATAGATTCCTTTACATTTGATCAACATGCTCTTTCTTCGATCAGGTGATCCAGACGCAAGAAACCTCAGACGAAGGGACAGAGCATATGGAAGGGCTAGCCCAATCACAGCTGCTGGGCTCTCAGCAGGTGTTTGTTGCCATAGGTGATGGCAGGGAGACAGAGGCGGGCTCTGGGATCGTAGCTGTGAATATGGAGGATCTACTGACAGGCAGAATCACACTGGTCTGTGAGGAGAATCCATAAGGTCCTGTTCATTCACAGATTAGATCTGATCTGATCTGTTTACCTTTAAATGCTGGTACTGGTCTTAATAGGCGCCTCATGTACAAGCACGTGTACACATTTATGGCTTGTCAGATTTCCACATAAATTGTTCAAATAAAATGCATAAAACATTCTCTTGGTGTGGTTATATTTAATAAATTAATTGGACGTTTTTAATGCACGTGTTGCAATATTCAGTCATGTTCTGAAGATTACTCAGAGGAGCTGTTTTTAAACATTCATCTCAGACATTTCCTGGCTTTATCCTCCGAGCGCCCTAGTAAAAACTCCGGGTAATGTCCGAGTCACCACGAGAAATGTTCCGGAGCTTCTCCTGCACGCACTGCATAGGCGCTGCTCCACGCCTGAAGCACGTGTTTCATTTCCTGCTGTGAGGGCATGTCTGACACAGAAAACCTCCTACTGTGAGGAACATGTGAAAGGACCACTCCAGGACATCTCTAAAGTTTCTCTAGAGATTCTCTGAAGTTCATGTGTGAAAGAGGCATTTGTGTAACCAAAAAGTAAATTCCACTGAGGAGGTGATTTCATCCACTATCCAATATATTCAGCAGACCAATATGATGCTGACAACAGTTAACAGTGGCATGTACTTGTCCACCAAAAAAGGTGTGTCTTAGGCCAAAATATCAACATGTCCTAATGACTGAATTATGCACTCTTTTGTTAATTGTTGTTTATCCCCAAGAAATTTCTCACAAGTTATTGGTCATGGTCAATTCCACCTGTCAAGTCTTGCCTAAACCACACAGTGCAACCAACTCAGGAGGGAGGTGACAAGCGTGTGCTTCCTCCACAGAGGCAAACCCATGACGTCTTTTAGATTTGCCACAAATGGAACACCACTGATCAGCTTAACACACTGGAGGAGAACACTCACTGTCCATATCTGTCACATAAGCTGACAGACACCCCAGAGTTCTTCTCTCTAGGGATCTTGTCCTCAGATGGCTGAGGCATCACCCATCACCCATTATGTCAATTGAATTATTTCGCAGGAATCAATTATTCTTTAATTCCTCCTGTGTTCAGAAAAAAGCTCATATGCATTCAACAGAGAACTAAATGAATACAGCGTCCCAAGCCTTTATATATAATTTAAGACATTTATCCTCTCAGAATGATTCATTTATTCATTGTCTGTAACCTCTTATCCAGTTCATGTGGATCTGGGTGTGGAGCCTTGTACTTGGCGCAAGACAGGAACACACCCATGGGGGGGTAGATGCCATTCCATCTACCAATGTGTGTTTTTGGACCGTGGGAGGAAACCCACGCAGACACAGGGAGAACACTCCACACTCCTCACAGACAGTCACCCGGAGGAAACCCACACAGACACAGGGAGAACACACCACACTCCTCACAAACAGTTACTCGGAATGGGATATGAACCCACAACCCCAGGATCCTGGAGCTGTGTGACTGCGACACCACCTGCTGTGCCACCTACACTGATTTGTTCTTTATTTATTTATTTAAATTGCTGTAAGATGTGTAACACTCTTTATACTTTAGTGAAAGGCTGAAAGGTTAATTTACAAAGTTCACAGGAAATAATTCCACCTAAAATCCTTTTTAATCCAAGAGTAATCTCAGGAGAGAAACTGGTCATGATATAAATAGAGATAGAAGAATGCAGTGACATGTGCGTCATTATTATGCCAACAAAATCCATCACTAATGTTTACAACGGAACAAGAGAGATGACCCACTATTAAATATGACAACCGGGGAAAAAAAAAAGCTGCTTTCAAAATAGCATGACATCATGCACATTGTCAAGTTAACATTACATCCCTTACCTCTCACTAAGACTCAGGGGATTTATCATTAAAGTATTTAGGGCAAAATCTAAGCATGAAACCACAGCTTATAAATAGTCTGTAAACCCCTGACAGAATAAGTGGTAACCCTACTGTACGTCATCAATCCTAAGGCTACATGGCCCCAACATAAGCCTCTCATGACAACTCACATACACCTACATAAACATCTGTAGAGGGTTATTCTGACCAGCGTCAGTTGTCATAAGAGTTCCCAGGGGTAAATGGACTGAAGCTGTTTTATGACCATTGATTACGGTTAGAATAAGACTTTATAGATGTTTATGGAGGTGTACAAATACAAAGAACAGCACCTCTACACATTTTGCTGCTGTAGTTTGCAGTAGTTGTCTTGTGGTCCCTTTAAACAATGTATAATTTCCTTCAAATACAAGTTAAACCAGGCCACAGAACCAGATCAGCAGCTTTTTATGGGGATAAAAAGTCTCAGTAAACGTAGCCTGTCTTTGTACAGCAAAGCAAAAAAAGATCCAGTTGCTGTGTTTTACACTCCAAACCAAACACACACACACACACACAAACACACACTTAATTCGGCAGACATAACATCTAAATCAAAAGTACAGAAACTCGTAATTTATTATAAAATGTGCTACCATGTCTTCACAGGAGATATCTACTGCCCTTTTAAAGCTTGGGAAAACCTTGACTTATACTGCATTATTCACTGTTACATTCAAAGAAAACAACAGCTCATAATTGTAATCGCTGTTGATTAATCTCTTGTTCCTTGGGTAGATGTAGATGTAAATCCAAGTTGTTTTTTAAATTCAAGACATGTCATGGAACAGGCTTGTAACACACTCACTCATATTTGTCAGGTTGAAATTCTCCACAAGGGGGTGCTGTTAGCATGTAAACAAATAGATTCAGTGTTTATTAAAAACAGTGCTTTTCTTTTCAAAAATCTGAGCTGTGTGTTTTTAGGTCGATATTCAAGGTTTCAAAAAAAGTGTCATCTTGTGATTAAAGAGTACATGTTTAGCATTACTGCCAACGTTGTGCTTATTTCCAACTCAACATTAGGTTTATATAAAACCTTTTGGAAAAGCAACATCTTCCCAAGGCTTCAGAGGATACCTGTAATGCTGTTTGTTAATTTACATATTTAAATTAAAGAGTCTTAAATTGGGCACCACACTGCTTCACGTGGTAAGTTTCTTCTTGGGCAGGAAGGAGTTGGTGATCTGGTTCATCACCACCAGTGCAGGGAAGAGGGGCAGAAGCAGAAAGCCGTACCAGGTGGCTCCTTTCACCGCAGCCTGAAACAAGTCTGTGAACATAGCAGCTGTGATGGTGATAGTGGAGAGCAGGTACGCCAGCAGCCCACAAGTTGCATGGTAGAGCCGCAGACGGGGCACGGATGCGATCCGCAGGACTTTAGGGAACAGCAGACACACCCCGCAGGCCGCCTGCAGTGTTGTAGCTGCCAGGGTGATGACACCGAGGATGCTGTGCCAGGAGGTGAGGTGTGGGAGCTGGGACACACTCTTACTTGCCACCATGAAGCCCAGCCCTGTGGCGGCCAACAGCAGCATTAGAGTCTGCAGGATCCAGTGAATGCGAATCTTCCCTTTATGAGACTTAAAGCAGAGGGGCGAACCCTCAGCCGAAAACAGCAAAATCCCTTCCGCCATGCAGAGGCAGAACTAATGAAAGGGAGGAAAGAGAGGGAGAGTGTTATATATATTTTTATAGTTAAAATTTGCCCTGCTGACTTTTGCACAAGTCGGTTTAAAGTGACATTTCAGGGAAAAATAAAACCCAATGTTCCCTTTTAAAAGAGTCAGTCCTCTAAGACATAATTGGAGGATATTTTTTTCCTCTTCTGTAAGCACTTCATACTGATTAGGGCCTCTGTGGGTCCAGATGCCTACATTGAATTACTGTCCACATGGCAGGTACACACCTTGGACAGAGAGTCAGTCCATCTGAGGGCATCACACACACTCACACGTAGACAAAGTCATACCGCCAAACCACCTACCAAATATTTTTGGACTGTGGGAAGTAACCAGAGCCCACAGAGAATCAAGGGCACATGCAACTAACACATAAGGGAATTTTCTGAAGGTGGAAAAAACACAAGGCAAGCTGCCTAACCATTATTCTTGGGGCTTCTTTGGGGAGGATATTGTGTCAATTTTTAGGTAAGACTAAAAAGGATTAAACATCTTCAGCCAGAACTGCAAAAAAAGACCCAGAACTGAATTTAGAACGAGTGTCTATAGTTTCCTGTGATATCTCTGGCCAAAAAGAAGTAAACTGTGAGCAAAACATTGCATTAATGAACCTAATTAAAATGCAAATGTGCATAGGATAAGCACACACATAACTGCTATTCAATCCTAAAGAGAGCCTGGAACAGTAGCTTTATTACAGGGTCTGTAAGGGGTGGACTTGTTGGAAGTTTTTTGTCAAAGCCAATGGCCCAGAGAACTGAATAAGTCTCTGTACACATCAGTGTCATTTACACTTTCCCAGCACAAAAGAATGCTATAGACGAGGATAAGGACAGTGTCCCCGTCCTCAGGGTATCAGCACTATGGAAAAGTCCATCAAATCACACGAGTCTCTGAGTTCCAGGTCAGTTGTAACCATATCCTCAGTGGTAACATGCCAAGGTGGGGCAAGAAAGCCTAATTATTTCAGTGCTCCACCGTGTACAATTCATTATTCAGAGAGTCAATGTATTATTCATCTGCTGCCCCCAAGCCAGGACTTTGCATCATTCTTCAACAAAATGAACAAGACGAAATGCAGCACTGAGTTTCTAGTGACTGGTGAAGAGGAAAGAGATATCATTTCATTGTGGGACAGACCTTTATGTGGAGTGGTCTGGACTAGAGCTGGTGAACTGATCCTGGACTGTACTTTCTAAACTGTCAGAATAAGGAAACATTTCTGGAAAAGACATGCCTCCTTTAATTTCTGCTGCTACAGCAGCACACAAAGAAGCAACGTATGTAGTTCTTTTCCACTGCATGGTCCCTGCTCTACTTTACTTGGCTCTATTGCATTTCCATTAGGCAAATTTGTTACCTCGTGCCCTGCTTGCTTTGGGTTCCAAGTGAGTTATAGTGAAAAACCAGCCAGGGACCAAGCTTGTAGAGATGAGTAGAGTTGAGTAGAATAGTTAACAATCATGCGAAAAATTGCCAGTATTTTACACCACTAGAACTTACCGCAAAAGACATGCAGAGTGGGTGCCAGGAGAAGAGACCTGCAAAAAAAAAAAAAAACACAACAAATGATACAATAGACTGAGTAGTGTTAGATTTGGTGTGTGTTTGTTTCCACTCCATTACCTTATTATAGTAATTTGGTGTCCAGGTATTAAATTACCACAAAGTGAAAAACATATGAGATGCACTTCTCATTCTTTAAACAGCCGTCTTTTTTTGTTGTTGTTGAGATAAATGTTTTTCTGCAACATTATCAAACACTTAGTGACTGCTTGTATTTTTACAAATGTGGATTGAGAAAGAAGTCGATCCGCCAGTTTGGCCGTCCATGTTCCTCATGCACCTGACTCATACCCGGCTCATGAAGGACTTGATCATAATTTGATGATTCAGCTGCGAGCAGGAACATCAAGACACTACATGAAAAAACTGATCTAAACAAATTGCAAGTGTTTTAAAAGATACCCTTACATAATGAATTACATAATGGATTAAATGGTGAATTTAAGAAACTTTTAAAAAGATATACACTTGAGCTACTTAAGCTCTCATACTGTGAGAAGACAACTCAGTGTTATGAAAGGAAATGGAGCTATTAGGAAAGCCTATACTAAGAAAAGGGAAACAGACAAATTACGACACGTGTAAATCATACTGGTGGACTGGCCCTTGAGACAACATCATCAGCATGTGTTTGGGAATAACTTCTAATTTAACTTCTAATCTTCTGAACTTCTTCAGCTCATGACTCAAGTCCTTTAGGATTCAGATCAGGACTAGGGCTGGAACCACTGAACAGGTTTGGACTCTAGAACGTAATCTGGTTTAAACAAAGTCTGTGTTATGTTGATGTGAGAAGCAGGGTGTACTCACTGGTGCCAGGTCTGACGAGACAGGAGATGAGGATGGTGAAGCTGAGTGCAGCCCCATGTGCACCCACCACAGAGAGTCTCCGGAGACAGGGGTACAGCCAGAACTCTCGCATCCGAAGCCCCTCCCCCACAGGACTGTACTCCACATCTGACCGCATCATACACCACTGGATACAACTTTATAGTGTCATCTGAATCTGTTCCTCAGTCTTCTGTCATTTACTAGTTTCTAGTCTTCTTATCCTCCTTTCTCTCACCTTTTTCTACTCTTACTGATACTGGTTTTCTTGTCCTTTCTATCCTCTTGTTAGAGGAGTCTTCTCTTTTGTGTTCTCTTTGTTAATATTCTTGGTTTTTCCTTTTTTCTCTCCTCGTATCCAGTATTCTCTATTCCTTTATCTCCTGTCCTTGTTTATATACTCCTCCACTCCACATTTCTCTTTCCCACTTGTCTTCAGTTTCCTTGTCCTATCTTGCTTTCTTCTCACTCCTTTAGTAGTTATTTTTTTCTCTTATTCCTTCTTTTTTTGTTTCTAGTCTTCTCATTTACCTCTTCATCTCGTGTTGTATCCCTCTCTTCCTTTCCTCGCTATGGAGCAGAGTAAACTAGTGATTCCTGCTCCTGACGAAGCGCCTGACCTCGGAGGTATCTGTGCGTGGTTTCACTCATTTTGTAACCGGTTTACAGAGACATGCTGGAAACAAGACAGAAAACAGTCCAACCTTAGCACCTTTATCCGAACATGAACAGGGTACAACTCACATTACATGCATGAGGCTGTAGCCGACTTCCTATTCCACCTTAAACGGTGAGGTAGTTCATATAACTTTCACATTTACCTTCAGACCGTGTCGGCAACACTCTTCAGTCAGAACAACACTCTATATCACAACTTCAACTTCGTTTAGGCTCCATTAATCCGTCTCTGAGGCAGAAACCTAGCTCCTGAGTCCTTACACACTCTTGACATACGAGATATTGTAACCCCCCAAACAAAACACGTCACGGACCGTTCCACTGAGAGGAGAGGTGGGGGTGGGAAAGGGAGATACCACTGCGAGTAAAAAGGAAATTCTTTTCTACGTTAGGTCTGACAGAGTCTTAACAATAATACAAGGTGTGGTTCCTCTTGCTCTACATTCTCCAGTTTATTGTAACGTAAACTAATAACAGTAACCGGACATGGATGAGGGAAAATATAGTCTAGCTAAGCAAAAATTAAAGTTCTGGGATTAGGCCTGAAAGTGCTTATCTATCCACTAACGTAACTCCCTGAAATTGAATAAAAAACCCGGATTTAGAGGTCTCATTCTTTTAAATGGGGTTATTCATTCATTCATTATCTGTAACCCTTATCCAGTTGAGGGTCGCGGTGGGTCCAGAGTCTACCTGGAATCATTGGGCACAAGGCGGGAATACACCCTGGAGGGGGCACCAGTCCTTCACAGGGCAACACACACTCACACATACGGACATGTTTGAGTCGCCAATCCACCTACCAACATGTGTTTTTTGGACTGTGGGAGGAAACCGGAGCACCTGGAGGAAACCGCTGACCCGGGGAGAACACACCAACTCCTCAGAGACAGTCACCCGGAGTGGGAATTGAACCCACAACCTCCAGGTCCCTGAAGCTGTGTAACTGCGGCACTACCTGCTGCACCACCATGCCGCCCTGAAAGGGGGTTAGACTCTACATATTTACTTTAACTCAGTAAGGCATAGATATATGAATTATGTAATCAGTCCCCATCTGGAATTTGGTCCTTAGGTTTGTGACACATGAAATCCTGGCTGTCTGAATCAGTTTTTGAGACTGTCTTTGGAAAGTTGATGTTCTCAGACTTGACTGTTTACTGACTGCTTACATTACTGAGCTTTTGAAATTAAATCACCACATGAACATGTTTAACTGGTTAAACTTGATTTTCACTAAAAGGGATTTTTTTAAATCATTGAAGTTCATATAAGGCTAAGGATAAGCCTGATCGTTTACAAAATACAGTAAACAAATATTCTTTAAAAACCTTTAGTGTGTAAAATGTCTTTTCTAAAGTGCAGATGCCTTAAACATGCTGTTACTTAGAATGGAAAACAAACACCAAGATGCATTGTCAAGTATAAAGAATATTTTAATTCATTTTATAAATCAACATTTATATAGCAGCATATCCAGTAGATTGTGAGGTATTTCTGAATTCACGGAGAAATTCACTCCCCCATCTTCTGTCATACACTCTCTCCCACACACACCAACATTCATATAGGCAACTCATCCACACTGATCTAACACATACTCATTTATCACAAACAGTCTCTCAGTTCACACAAACAGTCACATACATACATACATACATACACGCGTGCACACACACGTCTGGAGTCTCACATCCATAGTCCATACTGTTTTGCAGGGTTCCCCCAGTTAGTGGCTTGGAAGGCTGGCCTGCTCAGCGGTGCAGTTTTGGCTATAAAGAGAATGAAAATGAGTCAGTATATGAAAATCGGTCAGATACGTGAGCATCTGAAAAGCTTGGTTTCTTGGTTGGACTAAATCACATCATGTAGGCTGTATTCCATATTTAATCTAATGTACTTGAAACCTCAGTGTGATTAGCTAGCAGTAATGGGTCTCAGGAACAAACAGCAAGCATTCAATACTCAAATATCCTATGACATATACCCCATCTTAAACTGTTCTAGAAAGCAAACAATTCATTATTAAAAATAAATTTCCCAGGTGTAGACATGCAGAGCTTATTGCCTTGGATTTCGTGTGTTGTAATTTTTAATATTAGAAATGAAATAACTGATTCAAATCAGGCTATCTGTATTCTAAACATATCAAGGCCTAAAAAACACCATAATCATAATCCTATGATCACACCAGCAAACAATACACACATTTGTCTCTTGTGGGCATGTTCAGGGCTGCTTGTGATGTCGCTAATGTTGTGTAAAAGGTCTAGCTTCACAAAGACACCTCATACATAACAGGGTAACATTTCTTATCCTGACCTAGGTCTCTTGATGTGGGTAAAGATCTGAGAGCAATATCTAATGCCCACAGTATTTACTCTGGAACTTTTAACTTTTCTGCAGCTGCTAAGCAAACATTGTTTTATTTTATAGCCTATAAGGTATTATCAATGAAAGGCTTATGTAAGAGCTGTATAGCCTTATTAATACTGTGCTTCAGTAAAGAGAAAACAAATGTAGGGATGCAGCAATATTGACTTTTTGGGGCCAATACAATATCCAATAGTTAGCACCTTGGTGTAGCCGATGTCAATATTAACAATAGATAATTTAATCTTTGCAAATTAATTTTGGATTTAAACAAAAATTTGTTTCATCATGGGTTGTCATAGGGCAAAGCATTTCTTCAATATTTGTACATATCTGCACTTTTTAATTTTATCTTTAAGTTCATTTTTACTTATCAAACGTTTACCAATGTTTCAGCATGAATGGTTTTTTGAAGGGTGTGAAATATTGCAGCACCTTTTGTTGGAGCATGAGGGAAAGGGTGAAAGAAACAGTGTGTTTGCGTGAATGTGTAATCATTTTTCATTGTGTTCCAGTAATAAATTCTGAATGACTCAATATTATTTTTCAAGTGTTTTGTATAAGAAAGGCTCCTGCACTTTGGTTGGGGAAGGTATTTTACTACAAAAATCTTACCAGTATAAAGTTTCTGCAAAACATTTGTTAAGGTTTATAACATATTACCAATACAAAAATTGTCATCTATATTTCTTCAGGTGAAGGTGTGAGAATCGTGAACTCCTACTCACCTTCGGTGCACTTAGCTTCTTCTCCCCTCCTACAGGCAGAGTTGCCCCTTTGCTCTCTTTCCAGGGGTAGAATCCAGAGTGAGGAGGGGTGGGCAGCCGGTGGGCTTTGGAGGGAGGGGACGAATCATTGCCTTTGCGCTTTTTCCCCAGGCCTCTGTGCTCGTAGCCGGGAACCCTGCTGTGGTGTCCTGAGTTGCCTCCTCGCCCATGTGGGTCAGGGGGCGAGGTATGAGTCCGTTTAAAAGCCCAGGCTGAGGGTCCATGAGGCGAATCTGCTGAGGGGGGGCCCAGCTGAGGCCTCGGAGGCTTGCGCCCTGGGGAGAGCGAGCCGTTCGTTTGTCCGTGAGATGGAGCTGTGGTTCTGTCTGGTGTGGGAGATGGAATTGGAGCTGGGGACATTTTGCTGGACACGGACACAGGAGGCCGAACCCGGTCCCTCTCCTTCTCCCTGTCTTTATCTCGATCTCTGTCTCGGTCCTTGTCCGGACTTAGACAGTTTCGGTCCGGGCTAATGGCATCAGCCTCGCTGAGAGAGACTTTCCTTTTCCGCAGTGCTGACGAAGCTGAGGCTGGGGTCCGCTCCGTTTCCCTGAGGCGCTGCTGCTGCTGCTTGCTGGGCCGACCCACCGGGTTTTTAGGCCTCCCTGGACCCCCTGGTTGGCTGACTATCCGAGGGGGCTTTGAATGAGCTGCCGCTGACTGACTACCACACCCTGACTTCTCAGTCTGACCATATGCCCTGCTGGTGGAGAAACTCTGTGGGTGGGCTTCCTTGCCTGGTCCCTGGGACAAATACGGCAAATTCTTGACTGAGGCAGAGTTGTGATTTCCTGCCTTTGGTTTGGAATGATGGGAAGTCGAGGAAGGGGAGGCAGGAACAGCCGAAAGCTTGAGCGAGGGACTCTGGGACTGAGGGTCTGACGCTTGAGGTATTTTCCTATTCATAAAATAAACACACAAATAAGTAATTTAGAAATTTCACAAGTAAAAATACAAAACCACTCAAACTGTTTCAGAAGTCCTGCCAAAAAACATCTGTTGCAGAGTTGGTGAGGTCCATCAAGGGCAAACATCAGTAATTGGTTTAGGAGTGGGGTGGCTCCTTAACAGCTTTCTAATCAGTTAAACTGGATTAGGCTGAGGATTATGCTTCATTACGGGACAGCCACGCTAAGTGTGGCTTACAGAGAGAAACTCACAGCCTAAAACACAGTGTATGAAGATACAAAGATCACTGCTGCTGTTTCTCATGAGCTCATCCCCATCCAAAGATCATCTCTGTTGTCTTTTTAAGCAAAAAAAAATGTACATTGTGTACTATTAAATTACTCATGTTATGGTATGGCAGGTATAGAATATAATTAGAATTAAACATTTCAAAACAAATACATTTTTACTTTTATATATAAGTCAGTAAATATTTAAAATATCAACTTGTACTGGAGACCTACTTTATTAATGAAGGGTGTAATCCAGTAAGATGCACTAATAACAGAATAATAATAAAAAAAAAGGCCCTTACTTCCACAAATGGGCGCTGAGGTGGCTCTCCACCATGGCACTCACAGCTGACCGCAGATGGTGAAGTCTCCGGTCGAATGTGAACACACCGTGACCCAGAGCACAACTGCCAAAAGTACAGTGCTGGAAACAGAAAACAAAACTATGATTAACACAAATATCACTTTGCTTTTGACAATTTCACCTACACAGTAATTCAGTAAAAATGAGAAATTGAGGGCTCTTATAAAGATTACATGGTTATAGTTCAAATTGTGGGTGGGCGATCTATTTCAGTAAATTTTGGCGATAAAACTCTTGCTGATAACTTTATTTCATGAACACACTATTGCAACAAAATAAATGTTATATTAACATTAATTATAATAAATTAAATATACGTTAATATATTAATATTCCCTGTTCCAAAAGCCAGTTTCAGCAACTGCATCCTGGTGGGGGCTGGTGACATGGGGAGTCCAAATTGACAATGTTCTGGACCTCCATAGTGGAGGTGGGTAACTGGAGCTGTGGCCACAGAGTTGTCGTGGTGACAATCCCCACACTTGTTGATGGGCACTCCGGGTGAGGGAGGCTGTCAAGCTGAATAAAGAGTTCTATCGAGCCTGACTGGCTCAAGGGATTCCGGAGGCAGCTGACGGGTACCGAAAGGCCAAGCGGATTGTAGCTTTGGCTATTGCTAAGGCAAAAACTCAGGTGTGGGAGTTCGGTGAGGACATGGAAAATTACTTTCAGTCGGCTCAGGGAAGATTCTGGCAAAACGCCAGGCAACTCCGGATTGGACAGCAGTTTTCCACCAGCACTGGTGACAACATATGGTGAGAGTGGGTGGTTGTTGAACTCAAATGGGGGTGTCATTAGGCGTTGGAAGGAGTACTTTGAGGATCTTCCCAATCCCACCAGCACATCATCTACAGAGGAAGGAGAGTTTTGGGACCCCGGTTACGTCTATCACCCGGGCTGGGGTGGCTGAGGTAGTCAGAAAACTCCTTGGTGGTAAGGCCACTTAAGCCTTTGGATGTTGTAGGGCTGTCCAGGCTGACACGTCTTTGTAACATCACGTGGACATCGTGGGCAGTGCCTCTGGATTGAGGCAGACAAGGGTGGTGGTTCCCCTTTTTAAGAAGGGAGACCAAATGGTGTGCTCCAACTATAGGGGAATTACACTCCTCAGCCTTCCTGGTAAGGTCTATGCAGGGGTACTGGAGAAGAGAGTCTGGCAGATAGTTAAACCTCAGATCCAGATAGAACAATGCAGATTCTGCCCTGGTCGTGGAACACAGGACCAGCCCTTTACCCTTGCTAGGATCCTGGAGGGTGCATAGGAGTTTGCTCAACCAGTCTACATGTGTTCTGTGGATCTGGAGAAGGCATTCCACCATGTCCCTCGGGATATTCTGTAGGGGTGCTCTGGGAGTATGGGGTACGGGGCTCTTTGCTATGAGCTATTCAGTCACTATATAAACAGAGCAGGAGGCTGGTTCCTATGGCTGTCAGTAAGTCCGACTGGTTTCCAGTTGGAGTTGGAAACTGTCAGGGCTGCCCATTGTCATTGGTTCTTTTCATAACTTTTATGGACAGAATTTCTTGGCCTAGCAATGTGGCAGAAGGTGTCCGGTTCAGTGCTCTCAGGATCACATGTCTACTTTTTGCAGATGATGCGGTCTTGTTGGCTTCATCAAGCTGGGACCTCCAGCTCTTGCTGGACCAGTCGAGTGCAGCCGAGTGTGAAGTGGCTGGGATGAGAATCAGCACCTCCAAATCTGAGTCCATGGTATTCAGTCAAAAAAGGATGTCATGCTCTCTCCAGGTTGGAAGTAAGATCCTGCCTCAAGTGGAGGAGTTCAGGTATCTCAGGGTCTTGTTCATGAGTGAGGGAAAAATGGAGTGGGAGGTTGGCAGGCGGATGGGTGCAGCGTCTGCAGTAATGCGGACTCTGTACCTGTCCGTTGTGGTGAAGAGAGAGCTGAGCGGAAAAGCAAAGCTCTCGATTTACTGTTCAATCTACATCCCAACCCTCACCTATGGTCACGAGTTTTTGGTAATAACCGAAAGAATGAGATCATGGGTAAAAGCGGCTGAAATGAGTTTCCTGTCCAGGAGAGACTCGGAGTGGAGCCGCTGCTCCTCTATGTCGAGAGGAGCCAGTTAAGGTGGTTCGGCCATCTGATCCAGATGCCTCCTGGACGCCTTCCCAGTGAGGTGTTTCGGGCATGTCCAACGGGGATGAGGCCCCGGGAAAGACCCAGAACAGATTAGAGAGAGATTATATGTCTTGACTGGCCTAGGAACGCCTCGTTATCCCCTCACAAGAGCTGGAAGAGGTGGCTAGGGAGAGGGAGATCTGGGTTTCTTTACTCGGGCTGCTTCCCCCACGACCCAGATAAGCAGTGGACATTGGATGGATGGAACATTAATATTAGAATGTTTTATTATACTACAAATGTAACATTTTCAAACATTTAGAACAAGCAACAAAAAGCATATGCATACATTTGCTTATTTTGTAAACAGCAACTTTCCAATATTCTAATTTTGTATAAAAAAAAACAAATGTAGCATATAAATCTACCACATAACCAAAATGCAGAAATGTAGTGTGTATACTCTATGTATTTTACCATGTGGCACTGGGCTTGTTTATATAAAAATAATAAAAGTGTAACACTACCGCAAGTGGTTTGGGGTGCCAGGGGCTGGAATGCCAGTCAGCTGGTTCCTCTGTGGTCTCTCCTTCACTCTCATCACTGGAGATCTGGCCCTGAGTGAGGGGAGAACATGCTCGAAGTGCTCCCTCCTCTCGAACAGATTTCTCCTCCTCAGGACCACCCTCAGATAACGTCCGTGTCCTGCTGTAAAAAAGGGGCACACAATTTACACTTGAAGAACTCAAAAACAGAACATGATTCAAATAAATAATAAAGACTGAACATTTTGTGTATGTGCATACATATACAGTGACCAAAAACCTCATCAAGACACATGTTCACCAACTATTATAGTGTCCAGTATATTTTGGGGAGACTTTATTTTCTTGTTAAAATTATACCATGCTGTATTGTGAATAATAATCAGTACTTCAAGGACAGTGAAAAACTGCATGAATCATAAAAAAGACAGATTGATTGCATTTACAGAGAATCTGTATATAACAACCAGTGCAGAGACACTGCATGAAAACGCGTGGGTAATTAGGGGTCAACCCAATGTAATAATTTTCTTTATTAATGTTTGCCCACTGCTACAATATTTCCTGATTTTCACTTTGTAAAACTCAGTTTAATGTGTTTTTTATAAACATGCTGGTATGTTTTGTTCACACATCCCAGAAAAACTCCACATGTCTTAAGGCTTATATTAAAGGTCATGTTTAGGTCAAATATATTTCACACCTATGTATCTTTTCATGCAAAGATATGATAAATGATAAAGATATAATTTTAGCAAATACAGGAGGTCCTCGAGTTATGTCAGTCCCGAGTTACGATGTTTCGTGGTTACGATACATCTCCCATTTACTGTATAAAGCCTTGTTTCGACTTAAGTGGTTTTGCGTCGTAAACGTCGTAACGCGAACTTCGTGTTTGGTGTGTGCGGTGGAAGAATACACGGTTACGCGGCTCGGGACTGAGGAGGATAGGTGTTAGGATAGGATAAGTGCTTACAGTATGTTATTTACGTACAGTATGTACGTATGTTCCGACTTACACCGAAAATCAGTTTACGATTGCGAAGTAGGAACGGATCAACGTCGTAAGTCGAGGACCCCCTGTATATTATAATTCATTATACTTAATGGTATTGAAAGATCATACCTTAAGTTTGATCATTTTAAATATTGACCGTAATAAATGTATAAATGTTTAATTACAATTTAATACATATTTAATAAAATACAGAAATAAAATTATAATTTCTAGGTTATATTCTGTTGTCCTAAAAAAGGATAAAACAAAAATAAAACCATTTATCATCTATTATTCCTATTTAGCTCAAATGGACATGGCTTCAGACGGAAGGAGACTGTTGCTGCTCTAACCTGAACGCCGGGGAGTTGGTCAGGGGTCTCCTGCAGTGGGGAGAATTGGTGGGGTCTCTGGAGGTCTCGAGGCCAGGGGACGAGGCGGTCGAGCCCTCATGAGCCTGACCCATACGGTCACGACCTTTCGAACCCATCTTTAGTTCAGCCACTAGCTGGTCAAAGTTTTTACTTCTGCCCACAACCTTCCGCCGCTGGTGCACAGAGTGTATCTGAAAGAGGTTGAAAATAATTAAAAAGTTTTTTTTGGACACCTTCAAAACAACAGGGGTTTATCGTTTTTCACAACTCATTATTACATTTTCAGACTATTAAAAAAGTGCCTTATGTTAACGTCTTAATTTCTAATGCAAGGCATTACTAAAACTGGTTTGTAACTCATACACACACACTCATGTTTAGGAACTGGTTTAACCAGAGTAAACAACATTATAAAAAAAGCATATTATCTGATACAAAAAGGAAATAACAAACGCAAAGAATGTGAAACTACATTGATTTATTTCCACAAAACTAGCCCATAGAGTCCCAATATACAGAGCCAAAAAAAATGACTCATAGGAATTTAGTGTCACAACCAAGCTAAATTCTTTATTGCCCAATAAAAGTGAAGACGTAAGAATTGTTATATTTTTTGCCACTCAAAATCTTTGCAGAGCTCCTCATTCAGTCCAGCCTTTTTATTTTTTTTAATACTGTATTAAAATATGCAGCCTTAGATCCATTTTATTTTGGAGCATAGTAGTAAAACTCTGCTATAAAGAAGTAAAAGCTCTAGAAGTAGGTTACAGAAAAAGGAGAGAGTCTTTTCCGGTAATTCCTTCCTCATTTCCTGTAAGCCATGTCCATGTAACTTCCTGTCAGTCAGACACACATCCGCTTTCATCACAAAGTGAAAGACCTCTAACATGAACAAACTGGTGGTGCCTTGTGCCGGACATTAGCAGCAAAAACACCACACATCTCAAAATAGCACAAACAACCTCCAATCTGATGCAGTAAAAAAAAATTATCAGCTGCTGATTACAAGAAAGAAGGGTTAGAAATCCAGCCTAGACTTGTTCTTTCATAGTTTTTAAGTGAAATATTTCTTTACAAGTAGAAGCAGTAAACTCACATTGCAGGTTAACAGCCGAGTACAAACTTTCTTCCGGTCTGGATCCAACACGCCACAGTGTTTGTCCAAATCACATTCTTTTTCTGTTAAAATAGATGTAAACAGATTAGACTAAATTTTGTGACACATTAAGGGACAAAAATACATTAACCATTATTTGAGAATACAAAAAAAAGGAAAATAAATCAAATCTGCCAATATCCAAAAGACAAAAAACACAAATCTCCAAAATATTTTCTTCTCAGGAGAAGGAAAATAAAAAATTCAATAAAGCTTAATGAATTCCCTCTGTTTCTTTTGTTTTTTTCAAAAGTTATTTTAGAACATTTTAATTGGTATTACATATATATATATGTGTGTGTGTGTGTGTGTGTGTGTTCGTATATAGTTCATACACTTCCATACCATCCACAAAATTCCTACGTTTCTTATTACTTGGTACTTACTAGACACTTTATGTGGCCTGGAGCCTCTGACTTGTCCCGGTGTGGCAGGGGCAGAGCTGGGCTCCGTTCTCTGGCCTGGCGACCGCTCAGTGGACGAGGGGCGACTGGGAGAGGGTCCTCCATGTGGCCAGGGTGGGTCTCTGAGGCTCGGAGGAGGGGAGTTTCGAGGAGGCTCTAAAGGTGGAGGCTGCTTGAAAACAGAGGACTCCGAGTGACCAGAGCTGGAGGTCTTCTCCAGAGGAGAAAGACTGAGGGAGAAGAGCAGAGACACAAAGCACACACATGATTCAGTTTTTTGTATAATTATCATATGATTAAGTGAAAGGTGTACGTGAAATTTGCTGTAAAGTGCATTCAGATAGAACAAGCATTTAAACTAGCATCAGCTAAGGCCAGTTAGTGGTCATCAACTTAAATCACTACTGTATCTCATCTTATGTGAAGACTGGCACTCAAACACAAGACAAAGAAAGCTGATTGTGGACAAAAATGTTTTAGGTGCCTTAACGACAAAGAGAAAAACTCATTAAGTGTTTTTAAATGTCTTCAGTGGCTTTTAACAACAGTGGAAAAACCCGGTAGGAATACATTCATATTGACAAATTTATTATTAATGACTCTTATACCAGCACAACTAACGTAATTCAGCAACAACTGCTGTGACTCACCGAAGTGGGTCCTTGGTGGTCTTGCTGTGCCTGAACTGAGGCGGTGTGGAGGGGGACTGTGGGGAAGGTCTCGGTGGTCCACTGGCTGCTTGATTCCTGCCGCTCCAGGAGCTTGTTCCATGGCCTGTTGTGGGGGGAGTGTGTCCATGACGGGAGTGTGTCCGCTGCTGGGCAGCCTGCGGGGTGGAGCGCAGGTGTGCATAGAGCTTCCCCACAGACCCGTGCCTCCTCTCACAGTGCTTCTCAAAGGCCTGTGGCTTCACCACTTGACCACAGTGGCTGCAGACCACCAGGTAGAAGTCATCATGCCCAGGATAGTGTCCAAAGATGGACATATCTGTGAGAAAAAGAGCAGGGAGAAGAGTGGGTGAAGATATATTGTAATGGCAAATGCTGTCAAGATGGAGGTAAAGATGATAAGTGCAGTATAATGAATAAAAATACATAAATAAATTCATAACTAGGACAGAAAATGTCTATGGAAAGTTCAATCTAGACTTTGAAGAAAGTAAAAATCCAATACACACTGACAATATTTGACACGTATTTTAATATGACAGAACTATAATTGATGGGATGAGACATACCCTCCTTCCTTAATGTCATAGTTTCTGTCGTTTTCTTGCCATTCTTGCTGCATTCTTCCCCATCGGACCCTAAAAGAGGGAAAAAAAAAGTTGAGTGGGTTTGCAGTTTTTCTACTGGGAAACTCAAACACAGGCCACGCAAACACCTACCCAGCCCTGCTGTAGATATAGGACGCATTATTTTTAGCAGAAAAGAAAACATTAGCCCTGGACTAACAAGCAGCAACTTCAGCATCCATAATGACTAGTTTTTCAGCTTAGGCGTTCTCAATCTCACTCCTGTCATGTCATATATAAGTGCAGACAGGGGTGGGCTAAATGACAGTATTTCATCATTTTTAATACCTGTGTTTAATATGATAATTACATTTTTTTTAATTGAGAATTCCTTTATGTAGACATCACTTTATAAGGTTCAATATGAATGCTGTTTAATTTGATTTTTAAAAAAGTATTGTATGTGTAACCAGCGTAAATTCAAAAGCCAGGGTCTGTCATGGTTTGGGGTGTAAAGTGGGCAGTGTTGACAACATGACGACATGCAATCAACACTGTGATGTGTGGTCAGGGTTTTAACCCCAGAGGATGAGAGCTTTAAACCTAACACTTTACAAATGTGTAACAAAGTAAAGTTTTAAGGCATTCAGGTGGGCTTGGACTAGACATTTCCTAAAGAGAACCAGGTATATAACATTTCTCCTTAAAACATCCAGCAGTCTTTAAAAATAACAACCACCAGTGAGATTTTTGCATGTACACTAAATTGAAATGGGCTTATTATTAGCTTTTTCAGGCCATTTGTCGGTGCCACCTTAAAGGTTCCAGCAGTTATACTGTGGTTACCACAATGCTGCTGGATATACTTGGCAGAAGTGAGCTTCCTATTCGTCATTCCACCTTAAATGTTGAATTCTTTATCATCTGTATAGGCGGTAGCTTGCCGGAGATGAAGTTGGCTTCTATATCGAAAGCTCCGTTCCACCTTAAATGCTGCAGCAGTTACATTCTGGCGCCAGAGGCACTTAAGGTGGAACGGAGCCCTAGAAAGAGAAGCTGCCGATTATGAAGCTTAGTGAGCTTAAGCGCTACAGAAAGTTGTTTCTTTTCTTCAGTTCAATCTCTTAGTGAGAAACCGAGCTCTTGACGACTTTCTCGCTATCTAAAGATTTAAAAGTAACTTTAGAAAAACTGTTATGCTCCTTCTAACCGTTGAGAGGGAACTCTATCCGCCCGGCGCTAGGACCGGGCAGGTCCTTTGTTTGGGTAACACGGTTAGGGATGCCGTACCTTTTCCAGCGAAAATAAACGTCATCCGGGCGACTTTTGTCGCCGAAACCTCGCCAGAAAAGAGCGGCAAAGCTCGAACTCACCGTCCGATGGTGTTAAACTGACTCTCTCCGCCCAGACGCTCCAGCTTTGGCCCACAAATTCGTCGACACAAGGCACCCGCCGATCCACAGCAGCCATTACTTGAAATGCGCGTTCACGCACCGCCATCATCACACAGAGAGCCGCTTGCGTCACGGCGCGCGCTCACGAGAGAGCGGACGAGGGCGAGTGTGGCGTTAAAGGGCCTATATCATTGAAAACCCATCCAGGCTAAAAAACCGGGTTGGGTCCATATGGGCAGACTAGCTGAGTGCCACCAGGTTTGGACCATAGGTTAAATTTTGGCCTCACACAGGGTCAGTAATGAAACAAGAATGTTTCGAAAATATACAGGGCTTATTTGAGCTTTCAGGGCATCCCACATCACTTTAATTTAAGAGAACCCAACATGGACCCGTGTGGGCCCCACTAGAGGAAGATACTGGACTACACACATCTGTCTCATATAGGATATCTCATATCAACCCATCAAGGGTCCACCTTGAGTCCAACTAGTCCATGTTCAGCCCATGTGGGCCCTGCTAAGATGGGCTGACTGGTCATGTGATCCCCTCTTGTTTTGCAATGATTTTGTTGCAGTGTATAAGCAGCGAAAAATGGTGTCTATATTATGTATCTTACATTCCAGGTTTTTTACCAAATCCATTTACTTCTTTACAACAGCTTAGCCTTTCATATTTAACTATCAGCACAATATCCCAATTAGGTGAAATAAAGCAAGAAAGTGAATTTCCTACATTCTAATTCCATTTATTGTTACAGACAGGACATGCAAAGATCCAGACCATTCTGAGCAATGTTCTAATTTTCCAGGTGTTTTCCAAGACCGAAAAACTAGTCTCTAACTTCCAGAGTGGAAGTGAATCTTACAATCTGTTACTGTTAGATGAATTCATGTGTTTAGGGGAGACTGTCCCCATGTACAATGTAAATATTTTGTGTACTAAAGATTATTAGTATTGTATTAATTATATGAAGTTTACAATCAGGATCTCATTAAAGTGACTGGAATCTCCTGTCCTGACTTTTAAAGTTTCTGACGCTTTTACTGGACAGATCATGCTACCACCCCGTGGATAAGAAATGAACTGCAGCTTCATTCATCATCAGAAAACAAGGAAACACACAGCAGTTAAACTCTCCTCATTTATTCCTCCACATCACAGAAAATGTGAACAGACTTGTTAATATCTTCCTCCTGATCTTATCATTGAAAAGCACAAAGCAGAAGAGCAGATTTTCCCCATACCCAAACATTAAGAAAATTCACTTGGAAAAAAAAAGGCATCAGTGTGATAATTAAATGTGTTTGTAGAGAAAAATTATCAGAGATATAAGAGAGATTATCTCTTACATTGGCACTTGGGTTTCCCTTAAATACTGCTGAAAGAGACTGACTTTTATAAGGGCTTCTGTGGAGGCAATTTTTAAATTGCAAATCTCAGGTTGATTTCTCACAGATAAGTAAAAAAAAAACCTTAATAAAGACAAAGGCACAACAACTGTAAGGCTTCTTCCTATTGATTAAAAAAAAAAAAAAAGTAAGGGACAAGGCACTGTCAGTAAAAAAAAAAAAAGGCAGAAATAATGACAGGTAACCAAGGGCTGCCATACACTCTGACACTGAATAGTTTTGCAATGTAATCAAATATCCACTACCAAAGGAGAGTTTACTATTAAATTATAACTCAATTAACATTAATACAGACATTTCCTTGCTCTGTTGCTTCATTAAAAAAGGAAAATAAAGCAGTATTAGGTATACAATATTGTCTTAGATAACTTTGTGTAACATGTAAATTAAAATTAACATTCTCCCATTCTCTTTTGTAATTTAATGGTGTCTTGCATAGTAACAGAATTACTCATTTAAATGTAAAAAAACACCCTACAATTTTTACTTTTTTTGTTTTTGGTAAAAGGCAAGCAAGGGAAATGTATTAATCACTGCACCGATTCACATAAAATGTCTGCAAACAAGAAACCAACACAACAATTAGAAATCAGAGTGCTTATAGGAATAACACACAAACTACTCCCAAGGATCACGTCCGAGTTCTAAGTAAGAAAATTAGGAAGTTAGTGTTACATAATTCACAAGTATTTTTCCCAATAAGTAGTGAAGAAATTGGCTTTTAGTCATTTGCCACCAAATTTCTAGTAATCTAGTACAAATTGTCAGAAACATGACACATTAGCAAATCAACAGCTTAAATGTTCCTTAACACAACTGGCGAACAAATTAAAAGGACATTCCACTGATGTTTCAACTGATGTGCCTGCAAAATTATTAAACGATTAAGATGTGATGAGTCATTCAAAGCGGTTTGCTCCAATCTGGAGAAACTTAGGATTCAGTGTTTTTCAGTGGTGATCAAAGTAAATAGACGTCTGAAATCTGCAAAAAATGTTTTTCCACTGAAATATTGTTTCGTGATACGGTACTAATATTTACTTTTTTTTTTAAAACACATTCATGTTAAAGGGGTACATTCAGTGTGTTTTGAGGCAAAATAATCCCCAAAGGGGTCTACTACCCATCTTAAATCTCAGAAAGCTTGTGTAGTTTGACCAGTTACAGTAGATCATATGTGGTGTAGGTGTCACTGAATCTCTTCATAAGGAAGCATTGTTCTCATCAAACAACTCTGAATGAATTTGGTCACATCTCTGATTGATGGCATTTCCCCTCAAGTTTCAGATCTTAGAGAAAAATTGTGTGTGTCACTAGTGCTGTCATCAGTGTGGCAAAGATTTATTCACACAAACATGAGCTTAACAGATGTCAATTATTAAGGCACTAACAGTAAACTGTGCAAAACCTATGTTGTATGAAGACTTTAGTGTATGCATCAGTGCACAAGGGCACCGATGGCGCAAGAATATGGCAATATGTGCTATGTGTATACGGCAAAAGAGTTTTTTTTATAATAGATGTGACTTTTAAAATACCTGACTTAGAGAAGTACACAAAATGAAATATTTTGTCTTATAGGAACAAAAACATCAACTGATAGGACAGGGATTTTTTCTGACTTGTTTGACCAGAAAAATTATGGTTTTGTGGCTAGTGTTGCTATAGAGACACTGTTGCACAGTTTGTGA
Source organism: Hoplias malabaricus (assembly GCF_029633855.1). Lineage (NCBI taxonomy): Eukaryota > Metazoa > Chordata > Actinopteri > Characiformes > Erythrinidae > Hoplias > Hoplias malabaricus. Next base: position 36,346,223 of record NC_089804.1, on the reverse strand, counting down.
AACTGAGAAATGTAGTGTGTTATTTGAAAATGTGTAAATTTTGGATATCATTTTGTATCACAGTGAATGCTCTCATTTTAAGGCTGGATGCAGGCATGTAACCTAACCTCCATAACTTTGATAAGCTATGACAACATACTAAAGTTAGTGTAGCGTTGTGAACTGGAGATGTGTGTGTGTATATGTGTGTGTGTGTGACTATTATATGTAACTATATATAACTATGGGTGGGGTTAATAAGTAAATTTGCAGTTACATTCCAGGAGATTCATTACTTCAAGGCTTGTTTTTATGGTACCCAGATGTAAAACACTTGTTCCAGTAGATGTCACCATCACAGATGCTCTAACAATAACAGAAGAGTAAAATAAAACAAAACATCCACAATGAGCGTCTCGCTCAGTGCTTGTAAATGAAGCGAACCGCAGAGCACCATGTGGCTGAGTCAAAGACTTCGGTGAATCCATGATGGTATCCTCTGGTTTTGATTGACTAGAACTGAGAGGGAGGATCTATTTAGGAGCTCGGACCTCCTTCCTCTGGGTTCTGCGATGGCTGAGCAGGCTTGTGGAACGGCGTCTCCTTATAGATGAACCAGCAGTTACCCACCCACAGGATAAGATTGAGGAAGCCAAAAATCTGAAGGAGACAGTTGTAGAACTATATTTGTACATGACCATATCACTGCAAATCTACATTTTTAAAGGCCAAATACAGATTCAAATTAAATTTCCTATCTTGGAAACACTATATAAAAAGGTCTTTAAATAATAAAGCTGGAGACATGCATGCAAATTGCAGATGCGGGCCTCACCACAGAAGCGTTGAGGCGACCCATGGCAGCGTGATCTTTGACAGTGCAGGGAGGGTTACAGTAACCCTTCAGCACATCCAAGTCGGTGGCATTTTTGACATCGGTAAGTCCTTTACCCCAGGCAGAAGATGAGACCAGCCACAGGAAAGCGAAGATCCCGGTTACAAACAGATCCTGAGGATACAACAACATGGGATCAGCCAGAATAAATGTGACAGAAGAGGCAAGATAGAGTAGGTGTACAGCACAAATCTGATAAATAAACATATTTCAAATTCCAATCACCAGGCATTTCTACAGCCATTTCTTACTGCTTTTACTTGCTGTTAGAAGAGGCATTTGCGCTTACTGATTGACTGACTGACACCTAATGTTGAAACGTGCATGCATGAGTAGGAACTATTAATTCAGCCGTATTTCACAGAGAGAACTTTAGGTGGCAAAACTACACCATCTGTTAGTTCAACCCTATGTATATGGGCTATGTATGAAATGTATATATACACACAGGGGTTGGACAATGAAGCTGAAACACCTGGTTTTAGACCACAATAATTTATTAGTATGGTGTACGGCCTCCTTTTGCGGCCAATACAGCGTCAATTCATCTTGGGAATGACATATACAAGTCCTGCACAGTGGTCAGAGGGATTTTAAACCATTCTTCTTGCAGGATAGTGGCCAGGTCTCTACGTGATGCTGGTGGAGGAAAACGTCTCCTGACTCGCTCCTCCAAAACACCCCAAAGTGGCTCAATAATATTTAGATCTGGTGACTGTGCAGGCCATGGGAGATGTTCAACTTCACTTTCATGTTCATCAAACCAATCTTTCACCAGTCTTGCTGTGTGTATTGGTGCATTGTCATCCTGATACACGGCACCGCCTTCAGGATACAATGTTTGAACCATTGGATGCACATGGTCCTCCAGAATGGTTCGCTAGTCCTTGGCAGTGACGCGCCCATCTAGCACAAGTATTGGGCCAAAGGAATGCCATGATATGGCAGCCCAAACCATCACTGATCCACCCCCATGCTTCACTCTGTGCATGCAACAGTCTGGGTGGTACGCTTCTTTGGGGCTTCTCCACACCGTAACTCTCCCGGATGTGGGGAAAACAGTAATGGTGGACTCATCAGAGATCAATACATGTTTCACATTGTCCACAGCCCCATGATTTGCGCTCCTTGCACCATTGAAACTGATGTTTGGCATTGGCATGAGTGACCAAAGGTTTGGCTATAGCAGTCCGGCTTTGTATATTGACCCTGTGGAGCTCCTGACGGACAGTTCTGGTGGAAACAGGAGAGTTGAGGTGCACATTTAATTCTGCTGTGATTTGGGCAGCCGTGGTTTTATGTTTTTTGGATACAATCCGGGTTGACACCCGAACATCCCTTTCAGACAGCTTCCTCTTGCGTCCACAGTTAATCCTGTTGTGTAAGGATGTGTTTCGTCCTTCTTGGTGGTATGCTGACATTACCCTGGATACTTGATACATCACAAAGACTTGCTGTCTTGGTCACAGATGCGCCAGCAAGACGTGCACCAACAATTTGTCCTCTTTTGAACTCTGGTATTTCACTCATAAATGTTGTGTGCATTGCAATATTTTGAGCAAAACTGTGCTCTTACTGGTGCAATGTGCAATTAATGAAGATTGCCCACCAGGCTGGTCCAATTTAGCCATGAATAAATATAAATAAATATATATATATGTGTGTGTGTGTGTGTGTGTTTGAAGAATGTTTCTGTGACCCAGCGTTTTGTTTTCTACTATATATTTAGCAAACAAAACGTAATCTTTTCTGTCCCTATAAATACGCAAATACACATACACAACTCACCGTTACTGAGTTGTAAATTACATCTGCACAGCTTTTTTTGTATAACTTTACACGAAAATGGACAAAATCTCTGGATTATTAAAGCCAGAACACAAAAGCAAGGTGTTAATCAAAATAAACGAGGCTGTGAATTTGTTACAGCACTGTTTTATCAGTCTGACCCTTTTAAGTTTTAATTTAAGTCAGTACATAAATATCTAGTTTCCAGCGAAGCCCTGTTCCTTTATCAAGTACATTACTTGGCTGATAAAATGTTAAGGTGCTTGGTTTTAGAAATGTTCAAAAACTTAAATGTTCTCTTGTTGCTTTCTGGTAAATGAGTTGCTTTAATGTCATCTCAATACGGTGCTTCAGCTTTGTAGATTTGTATGAACAGAAAATAACAAGCTTTCCATGACCATGCACACACTGTCAGCAACTGATAAGATAAAACATTTTTATGGTTTGTTATTATTTGTTATTATTGTAAACAAAGACATTGATATGAAGCACCAAAGATTCTCCAGGGGATGTATTTTGGGCTTTCCTGATTTTGAAATGCCAGAAACACCTCTGTGACAATGGCTACACGGCTAACGGCGATCCAGCTAAACCAGGATTGCCTAGTTTCTCTTTGCTCTTGTTTCTTACTGCTTTCATCCCGGGTAATGAATGAGTCAATCTTGTTGCCTTTAGTAATTAACACAGGACATCAGGCAGAAGCTCGGGGTGAAAAACCCAGATTAGAATATTCTGTCAGTTTGGGACATATGGACAAACCAACTTACAATAATGGGCCCTCGGCTGGTCTCTCTGTAAACGTGCTGGTATCCCAGGTACAGAATCAGCATGATGGTGCAGTACAGGAAGCCAAAGACACCCACACACACAAAGAATTCAGCTGAGGATGAGAAGTCCCCCATCAGGTAGGTTGTGTTAAATCCGGTGTCGTTGCAATGAGGTATTATAATAGGCTGACTAGGAAGCCTGTTTAAAAAAAAAATAATAATAAAAAATAAATAAGTGATGTAAAAAAATAAGACAGTGGCAGGTTAAGACATAAAAACTGAGATGAAATCATTTGAATAGACAGTACGTATGTGTAAACAAAACACTGATAATATTTAAGTAAGGAGAGGACTAGTATTATTTAACTAAACTATTGTGGAATGTTTTGTGAAATGTGACATGTAAATATTCAAAGGTGATTGATGGCAGTTAATAACAATGTAAACGTCATAATGACTGATACTTTCGTTCACTCATATTCCAACAGACAAGTCACAGACCTGAAGGGATAGCTGAAGTGTACAGGAACATCTGTTGATTTTTCACAGGCAGTGGTGAGGGTGATGGACCCGACATATCCCCCAGTGGTAGCAAAAGCAAAGATGGTGAAGAACTGAAAAACGGAAGGAAGACCTTATAACATGGGCATACAACAGACCAATCGATACTATCACCATCACAATAATTGTAAAAACAAAAACGTAGCTTTTTTACGTTTTATTTTTTAAACGAATTATGCAGATATTTTAAAGGTATAATTATCTTTCAACTATACAAATACATCCTATATCCACTTTAAGAGATTTTGTTTGTGTTAAAGTAAGTTAGCACATTGTCTACAGTGTACACTCGCACATTTTCTTGCTGTAACTGTTCATTTGCTGAATTTATTAAATAAGGAAAAAAAGAAAAAAAAATTAATAGCTTTTCCTCAGTATGTAAAAAATACCACAATACGCAACTTGACCAGGCGTCTAAACTTCTGACGCATACACAAACACACACTTAAGCTTTCACTTCACCCTCTACTTTTTCGGATCCATATTCTCTTTTCTTTGCTCCCTCATTCCCTCTTTTCTTTACTCTCTGACTCATCAGACACAGCCAAACTCATGCAACTGCTTCATTTCTCTAGAGCAGAGGAAAGACTGTCCTGTCATCAGTTTTATGGTTCAGTGATGTCAGACGAATGTATTTGATTTGGACTGAAACACGACACAGTAAGGAGGTAAATGGTAAATCAGTGGTGGGGTTATTACTACACTGAGAAAGGACAGATGTGTGTGTGGGGCGTGGGGGGGGGGACTGGGGTATGGTAAACAAACTTAGCACAGTGACTAATGAGGGATTCCTTCCACCCAGTTGGAATTCAACCCCACAATTCAACTCTAAATACGGACTAATGCTGATACTAATAACTGGTCACAGCACCAGTTGCAACCTACTGTGTATGAGGAGCACTCACCATTTGCAGATGTGATATCCTATATTAACCTCACATTTATCCTACGTATGTTAGATTAAATTATTCCAGAAGTGCAGCGTTTGAGCTGCTATTTCAAAATTTTTAGACTTCGTTGTCTGTCAAAGATTTCTGTTTTCTGTCCTGCTCATCCAACTGTAAGAAGGAAGTTGGCTTCTAAGTTAACGATTATGACACACTTTAAATCTTTCCTAAAAATAGTCCTCTGCTTTTGCCAACCAGCCACATTGCAGTGAACCCCTCGCTCTGCCCACATACCACACAGACTGGACTATTCTGTCAAGACCTTAAGATTCACACGCTGTGTATTTAAGAGAGAAGCCCACAGGTTCAGCAGAGGGACAAGGGGGAGAAGGTTTAAGTCAGCAAGTTGGGATATTCAGAGCAAGGCGCTGCAGTTTTGGTCTGTGCTAGTGTTTTCTTAAAAAATAGATTTTTAAGATTTCTCCTCACAGCTGTAATTTTTAAACTAAGTGAAATGAAAGAGACTCACAAATGTGGGAATAAACAAAACTAAAAGAAAGAATTAAGAAAAAAACAAACAAACAACCTAAAAACTTATAAACAAATCCAAGAAACAATTATTTTTCAGATTCTACAAGTTTAGATTTGCCAAGAAGACAATGTATGAAAGAAATGAATCTGTGAACTGGGAAGAATACTTTGTAATATAGTCAAGCAGATTTACTTACTTTACAACTTTAATAATAAGGATAATTTACTTTATCTAAGATCTGAGATCACAAAACAAGTTAAATCCAAAGCTGTTACTGCAAGACTCTGCTGTTGAACAGCACTGGATCTTCAGCAATGTGGGGTGTGGTAATGACTGCTGACATGATCAGGGTGAGCAGAGCCAAATGTAAGTCAACCTGTGTAATGAAACACATGACTATACAACACTTTCAGGAATTCTTCAGCGTTTGTAAATTAAGCTGTTAGATGGGTTTTTATTGGTTTTTAAATGGTTTTTATTGACTGTTGCAATCCGTGTGCACCCTGAACTGTACATTTTTAACAGCTCAAACTGATCATGCCAAAGTATATCACAGTATTTTAACTACTGTGACTTTGTTTTGCACTACTTATTTTCCACCTCTTGCTACTGTATCACACTCCCTGATCCCATCTGGATTAGTTTCTCAACAACAGCGGGGCCAGGTGGTCTGTGTTAGAGATGTCAGGGAAAGGAGGCTTGGCGCCCACCTCCAGCACATGCTGCAGCCATCGACACGTTTACAACGGAATGCAAACCTACACACTGCAAGTGCAGCTGCTAAAGAACAGCTTTGTCTCTGTGAATTAACTTCAGTACAAGTCACCAGTTTTGCTTTTTTCCCTGCCTAATTTTCTGGATCAGCTCATCTTGTTTTATTTCTTTCTGAATTATTCTTATAACTGCAGTCCTTTTAATCTGCAGTGTATAATTATTTAGTCTCATCGCAAGGATGAACATTCTTTCAAACTTTTCCAGCATTGCTATCTTAATTCCATTACCATTACTATTTTCTCTAGTAACAAGAGAAAAGACTTTAACACCCCAGTCATTGTCAAAATGCTTCTTAAAGAACACATCTTTTGGCAACCTAATTTTCATCATTTCCTTAAATAAAAGAGATTGATGTCATATGTAAACATGGATCTCTCTTGCCCACTCTAGTCCACACAGCCCATATATGGAGACAAAGCAGCAGAAAAGCCTGTTTGGAATACACAGTTTTGTCTTTTCCGACAATGAAACGCGTTTACCTACATCTGCCTCTTGAATCAGATTAGCCTCAAGAATTCACAAAGATGTACAGGGGTGGTTTAATTCAGACCAGTTAATCATAATAGAAACTTTATTTTTCTTACAAGCAACACCAGTGTAATTGGATTTGTCTTGCAGTCATTAGATGTATTTGTAACTGTCCCACTCACAATTACACCATGATCACCTGTGCCGGTTAACCCAGTTTTTTGAAGGAGCATGGAGAAAGCAGGCGTGGCTAAAAGGCTTCTGGTGTTGCTCCTTAAAAGACCTCAAGGAAAAATAATTAAATGCAAGAAAAATGTAGGATATGGCCCTACATTGGAGGTGGCATGCCAAATGACCTAAAAAAATGCACTACTTAATTAAGGAATTTATTCATAACTGAAGTATTTATGTGTAAATTACCTAATGTTTCACAGTTTTCATAATTATGCCCCAATGAAATTAAGTTGCATACACCATAGCTGTATTTTCCCTAGGGAGGGAACGCAATCGCCCAGTTTTTTTGAGAAATCCACCTAAAGAAAGGAGTTTCAGCTGCCTACTGGATGTAAGCAAAGGTTAGAGACAGACGTGAGCAATCTGGATTTTATTATAAAAAGGGCAAAGCAAAAACGAGAAAAACATGCCAAGACCATGGCCGGGAAATACTTTGAAGCCCAGAAGGAGAAATCTGTACAAAAAATTTGAAGACAAAATAGAAGAAAACACTCAGCTGAAAGAAAACATGGCCATTCTTAGTATCGTTACAGCCCTAAAAAAAGGTTTAACACAGCGCCGCTCCTCCTTCACCTACTGCTACAAGCGCAGAGAGCCACTGTGAGCACCTGCTTTCACCTGTAGCCTCCTGTAGCACATGACTGATATTTCATTGACCTTTTCTCGTTTTTATTTATTTCAAAACACTTACTGCCCATACATTTAATATGTTATCATAAATGTATAATTGTGTTTAAAACATAATTTTGTGTAAAGCATGCAAATTTCAAGCAACAAAAACAAAAAATTCAGGCAAGATTTTGCCTTATGCCCCAGTAGAGGAAGAACCAGGGACGCACATGTTTCTGTGGTGGCACTTGGAGGTTTTGATTTGATAGTGGATGGTACTTAGTCTAAAAAGTTTGAGAACCACTGGTCTAAAACATGACTCTCCACAGGTAATGAATTGTAGAGATTGCAAAAACAAGAATAAAACCCTTCTAACCCTGAAACAGAGGCAGACGTTTGATGTTTGGGAGTGGCTGGTATCTGCACATGCTAACATAAACACTTGCTTTTTAACATAAAAGCAAAATCGGGAAAGACAAACAAACAAAAAAAACCCTTTAGTATTAATGTGAGACCACAGACCACTCATGGGCTTTTACGCTGCTGAGTGCATAATCATCTGAAAAATTGTGGGGATAACCAAAAACCATATCCTCTCTCTTCTCGCCTTACAATGAAGCTGTGTTAGTGCCTCCAACAGGATGCATAACATTTCCTGGTGGCTGACCACTCCCCTACTGTGTGAAGCTGACACAACAGTGGAGGAGTGAAGACTCAGCATTATGCTCAGGCAGTTAAAAGAGTTCTTAAGTAAAGGCAATGGTTTGATGGTTATGTAATAAACAGTTAATACCTAGAACCACGACAAAAAAAAATAAATAAATAAAAAATAAAAAAAACCTTTGCGTCGTGAGGATGTTCTCTAAACTTTGGTGGGATTTTAAACTTTACAAAAGTTCTTTAGGGAATTAAGCATGAATTTTCTATGGCAACACAAAGATAGGCTTAATCTATAAAGCCGCTGGGAACCCATTTTGAAATGTTGTGTTTTTTAATTGTAATTCTTAACTTGGGTGTTACATGAAATGTTCAGCAAAGTTACCTAAAAAACACAAAAATACACTCCTCAGAGCTCTCTGAGAACAGAGACAGCTCTCTATCACTGGAGAACAGAATGCTGTTTATGTAACCATGGCAACACACAGCCTTGGGACAGAGCAGTCAATGTTTTTTTTCCTAGGTTTTTACTCTGAACTGCAGTTGTCATTTTACACAAATTACACAATAAATGCTCGTTCTGTATTGTTTTGTGTTCTGTGTTTTGTTTTTGTCTTTCACTCGCTCCCTATAACTTGGTGAACAGTTCGCTCACTAAAATAGCTCGACTCAGAGAGGAGGCATGGCCTTGTAATTGGTCAGGGTACTGAGTTTGATCAAATTTCTGTTGTGTGTTTTTTGATTTAGACTTTGCTGAACGTTTCACATGACACCCAAGTATAGAATTATACAAAAAAAAATTCAAAATGGGTTCCCAGGGGCTTTAAGGCATCTTTTTGTACAGAGGCTTCAACCCACACTTTCAGCCCACACACACCTGAGCAGATAAGAACCGTTGCTAAGCTTTCACCTTCCAGTCCCACCTTGGGCAAACAAAAGGAAGTCACGCTCTGAACTTTCATTTCTGAGATCATTAACTTTAGCTTTCTAGGACCAGACAAGGCAAAAGTCTGCAGACTTTAAGTTTAAAATGGCGGGACATGTTCCCAGCAGTGATAGAGCAGCTGGCATTCTTTTCTACAGACATACAGCAAGCTTTCTATAAATGCTTCTTGGCCGCTATTCAGCACTGTTTGAAACTGTACACTTGCTAATTAGGAGTGCAGCGCTAGTTCTTGCAGGTAGTGGAATACCAGGTCAGCATATAAACATCTGAAATTCCCCCGGATCACATGGACCACTTCCTGTGCATTGCATTCTGATTCGAATATGAGTCGTTTCACGTTTCACATTGTTTTTTCTTGGGTGTTACTAAACATGGAGAAAGATGTTGTACGGTCACAGTCCTGTCAACCAACAGAAGGACGTCCAAAGTAATGTGTAATATTTACATGGTAAACACAGTACCCATATTTAGCAATAAGTATCTAAAGGGTATGTACAGAATAATTACCAGCATAATTTCTGCATGAAATTTATAGCATGGTGAATTAATAAAGTAGCTTTGAGTCTCTCATATGATATGTGGTAACTCTATATATGCCTGATGTGGTTTAAGCCTGCTGCCACCAACGTAAAGACTTTCTGGATATTATTTATGGTGACTGTCACTAATAATAATCCATCAATCGCACACAGACTCAGCATCCATAAGTGTTTAGTCTGTCCAAAGGGCTTCTAAAATTTGCATTGAGGATTTTGCATGGCTCAAGTACAGTATCAACGGTCAGATGTTTTATCAGCGGGTCATCAATTTCTTGAGTTGCTGCTTGTAAAATGTGTTTAAGTATAGCATTAGTTATAGATATTTCAAAAAACCTTAAAAGGGTGTATCAAGACAAAGAAAAATTCAAAAACTAAATTTGCCCAACTTTTAGGAAAAATTAAATACTCTTGACTGTCAGTGGAATTTAAGAAAAAGTCATTTTGGAGCATTTCTGTTCTTATGAATTTTTGATGCAGTGTTAAAAAATAAGCATAATTACTGTAAAGACTATAAACGGATGAGCAACTGTTTCTGACTTTGCATTAACAAGGTGAGCCCACAAGATAGGTGTGACGAACTGAGCGGACACCGTGTTTAAAATCTCCAAGAGCACTGCTGTGTCTGATCCACGCATTCAAGGCTAACATACTCTAACACATCACCACAATGTCAGTGTCACTTCAGCACTGAGAATGATCCACCACCCAAATCACACCTGTTCCTCTGTAAGGGTCCTTACTACTGAAGAACAGGGTGGAAGGGGGCTAACAAAGTAAGATGAGCAATACATGGACTAAAATCTGTACTGTCAGTGGAGGTGATACATAGCAAAGAGTAAGATATAGAAAAAAATATCATTTTAATGTTATGGATGAAATTTTAGTAATTAAACTATATTTAAAATAGCACTGAATAGCTCTGAAATACAGCTTTTAAATAATTGTCTTCTTGGGTCTAAATCACATGAAACGTCCTGTAGCGTTCAATGTCTGATACTTTCTGTCTGTCCCTGTATGGAGAGCAGTATCATTGCAATATGGTATGCAACAGTTGGTGAACCAAATTAACCTGCTCTTTCCATAGCTAGGGGTTCAGGGAACATGAAAGCTTAAGATTACTTTTTTTAGCTGAAATATAAAAACAATAAATAAACTCACCCATTCCAAGACTCGAATAAATCCCAGAGGCTCCTTGATGGGTCCCAGGTCAAGTCTGAATCCTGACATTATTTTCTGCACAAAAAAGTAACTTACACCGTTAACCTCAAAAGAATGCAACGTACTTGTCGCATTTAAAGTGGAAAGAAAAAAACAGAATGAGAAAACAATACCCAGTTTTTCCTTCAAGAAAAAATAAGCTTACGTCAACTTAACGTTTCAGATCGTTTCTCTGTGGGGAATACAGCTGCGTTTAAGGTGGAACAGAGAATTCCATTAAGAAGTGAGTTCCAGTTTTCCGTTTATTACTACGGAGTCTGAAAACAACTGGGTATAGAACGTCTCAGATAACGTTAACTGCTGCCATATTTAATGTGGAATTAAAAACACGAAAACAAAGAGAAGCAACATCCAGCTTAACTAAACTCACAGCAGCAGACGTAAAGTTGTATTAGCCACCAGGCTAGCCACTCAGTGCTTAGCCATCATGCTAACAAACTTCGTTACACGCCCAAAACTAAGCTGTACCTGAATGAAATCCATGTTTTAATCCGTTTGTGGCCGTTATCGTTTTCGCTGATAAATCCCGCTTCTCACCCAGAAGTTCAGCCGTTTCTGTGGGAAAGAGGCTGAGGTCAATGGAGCACTAAAGCAGGGACGGAGGGAAGATTTGTGTCGGTTACATGTCAAAACTTTGCATACACACACACACACACGCGCACACAAACGCGTGCGAGTATGTTTACAATGCATTGTGGGGACATCACACCGACAATTTTGAGATTTACCCTAACCTTAACCGTTTGTTTGTCAAATTCTAACCCTTACCTTAACCATTACACGACCATAACCATCATAGTAAACCTAACATTAAAATACGTCCTTATATTTAAATTGATTTCAGGGTGATTTAAAACTGATTTAGAGAGGACAAGTTCCCAGAATGTGTTACTCGCATTTTGACACTTTACTTCCCACAACGTGAGTAAAACCTGGCATAAACACACACACACACACACACACACACAAACACACACACACACATACACAAACACACACACACAAACACACGTGATGTACAGCTTCCCTTAAAGACACACACACACTTTCCCCAGATTTCAACTTTCTCTTACATGTTGTTTTGATATAATATTGATATATATCAATATATTAATGTATTTCTATCAACATATTGATGATATAATTTACCCTGAGCATTTAAGTAGTTTGTTTATATATACACATTTTGTCGTACATTTAAAATTTTCTCCAGCAAAATAAACATTTTCTAATTGTAAAACAAATCATTTTATTAATTTTGCCAACTGAATATTAAGCTCTATAAACTATTAAAAATAAACGAGAAAAAAACTGTTTCCCAGTGCATAAACGCCCTCCTACCTTTTCAAACTATTACTAAATTATTCGCGTTTTGTTTTAAATGTTTATAAAAATAGTGTCAAATAACTTGATTTGAAACCTGCCTGCATTCTTATTTATATTTTGTTCTGCCCTACCACAAACACACTTGCCCCCCAAGACAAACAGGTTTTGCAACCGCAATTCAAAAACTTTGAGTGGGAACCAAGAACTTCCCGGTACCGTTTTGACTCCGGAGCTTTTAGCAGGGACGCTGTAGAAAGAAGCAGACTCACTCTTCAGCTGCAGGTTTGTTAATTTAAACACTTTTATTCTTAGAAATCCTGGACTAGAAACACACAGCTGTTTTCCTACATTCCGTTAGACTCCAATGATGTTGTCTAACCCTTTAAGGGAGGCTATTGTAACGCAGAGTTTTTGTTAATAACCATTAAGCATCTGAACGCGGTGACTCACTTGGAGCTGGAGTCTCGGGTTGAGCATAAGAAGCTAACTGTGTTTTTAAAGCTGCTTTTTATTCTGTCGTCGCTATTACAAATGTTCAGTATCTGTAACAGTGGACACACCTGTTATTTAGACCTGCATTATTGCATAAACGCGCTAAGACGCGTGGTATTTTATTTAAAAAGCTGTTATGAATGGACTGATGATGTAGCATGTGCTACCTTGAATGAGAGAGCGAGCTCCTTGCGATAGACGGACGCGTTAGCCAATCAGACGCAAAAGTGTCACAGTAGTCCCACCTCCAGCCTCAAAATCAACCAATCAGAGTTCAGATTTTGCTCTCCTCGATCAAAATTTATTCCCCTGCACGGTTAGAGAGGTAGCGCTCTATCGACTGTAAATTGAAAGTTTGTTGACTCTTATTTTCTCGTTTTAGACATTTCAAATTCAGGATGTTCCTGACGAGATCAGAATACGACAGGTAAGCAACAAAAAACTCGATTTACATACAGTTAAAACTTACTTTCACTTTCAGTTTGGACTCTATGGACTCTGATTGTGATTCATTACATGCAGAGTCACGATGAACATCAACTTGCTGGGTGTTGTTGTGTTATTTCAAAATTTTGCTTTTCTATCTCCAGAGGCGTGAACACTTTCTCTCCAGAAGGAAGACTTTTCCAAGTGGAATATGCCATTGAAGCTATTAAGGTGTTGTATATCTTTGTCTTCTGCAGACAGACTTTATGTGAATTCAGTTTTTTAGTCATGTTAAGATTGGCCAATAATGTACATTTTGACAAGCTATTATTACTGTACTTTATAAATGTGATCTAAATTTAGTTAAGACTTATTGATTTACATGTGAGTATTAAAGTTTAAAGATTAGTGTATTTATAATTTATTTATTTATTATTATTTATATTTTTACAAAATCCCAGTTGAAAGACACTGCAAAACATCTGGGTATTTTGACCAGGTTTTTCTGCCTTAAACATTACTGATCCTTTCCCTATGGCTTGTATTTTCCTTGGTGATATAATGATTGGGTTAGCATCTAATATAATTGCAATCAAGACAGATGGAACATAACAGTCTTAACATTTAGCAGCTTTTCATTTGAATGTAAACTAAGAACGCTTGCACCTTTCTTCACAGACCATTATTCTGTATTAGGACACGGACATTATGAACTTTGTTTTATATGTATAATTCTCAGCCTCCTGTACCTGTTTTAACTATCCATATTGTGTGTGTTTTTTTTGTTTTTTTTAAACAGTTGGGCTCTACAGCCATTGGCATTCAGACGTCAGAAGGAGTGTGTCTTGCTGTGGAGAAAAGAATCACTTCGCCCCTTATGGAGCCCAGCAGTATTGAGAAGATTGTAGAGATCGACACTCACATCGGTAAAGCAGCCACAGTAAAAGACTCTGAATATACTGAGATATAGCTGTACTTTAAGGAAATCTTCCTAAACTAACATTCAATTTCAAGGTCTGTTTTTGTCTTGAGACACAGTGTGGAAATAAATAATGCTATTAATTCTATTAAAAAATGTAGTTGATGTATTTCTATAACCATTTGAGCTGTTTTGGGGACCTTCATAAGAGTTATTTAATCAAATTACATCATGTCTATTACATATGTGAACACACTTTGTTTTATTGCTGTATAATATACAGTCAATAGATTTTCCTATTATGATACATAGGATTTACTGAAGAACTAGAGATGGACATTCTTGTTTGTAACTGTTGTTTTTATTTTTCTCACAGGTTGTGCTATGAGTGGATTGATAGCTGATGCCAAAACGCTTATTGACAAAGCAAGGGTGGAAACACAGGTTAGTGTATCAATCAATCAATCAATCAATCAAATTTATTTATATAGCGCTTTTCACAACAAAAAGTCGTCACAAAGCAGCTTTACAGAGATATGGGTCCAAGCCTCCTATGAGCGAGCCAGGGGCAACAGTGGCAAGGAAAAACTCCCTCAGCACATGAGGAAGGAACCAAGACTCATACGGGGAACCCATCACCCTTGGGTCGACACCGGAGACACAACAGAGAACAGAAGTAAAAGTGAATTGATGACAGATGAATGGGTTATAGTAATGTGAATGTAGTATACTAGTGATGTATGAGTCTGAGGAAGGAGGAGGTGATCAGTGATTCTGTGTGAGTTAAAAGTAGGTGTGGAGTTAATTTGAGATAAAATAGCACGGCCAAACATGATCGTGTAGATGAGACAAGGCCAGGATCTTGTAGAGGACACACAGGGGCTGGATCAGGGCAACACCTGGAGAGCAGCAGGACATCTCAAAGCATGAGGGAGACAGGAGAAAGAAAACCAGACAGTGTAGTTCTTCACTTTTTACTGGGAAATCTTAAGTTACTGTCCAATCCATAATTTTCTTTTTTTCCCCACATACAGAATCACTGGTTTACGTACAATGAGACAATGACAGTAGAAAGTGTGACTCAAGCAGTATCTAACCTGGCTCTTCAGTTTGGAGAGGAGGATGC
This sequence comes from Hoplias malabaricus, assembly GCF_029633855.1. Taxonomy (NCBI): domain Eukaryota; kingdom Metazoa; phylum Chordata; class Actinopteri; order Characiformes; family Erythrinidae; genus Hoplias; species Hoplias malabaricus. Next base: position 36,331,080 of record NC_089804.1, on the reverse strand, counting down.
AGATCCTGGTGCCATGGTAAGATGACACATTACGGCCTTATGGCCACTGGACTAAAATGATGTTTAAACAGTGAATAGTTGTGGTACTGTTTGATTTGGACTATCAGAAACAATGACTGCTTATATAAAGACAATGGGGTAAAAATATTCATATTTGTTTACTGATATTTGTAGAGGAGAACAAGTAGTGTTTCTCATTTCATTTACTTTTTGTTGAGACCGAATGTATGCGTTGTTCAAAGTAAGTTTCTCATGTACTGAAGCCTTTATAAACTCTAAAGCAAGGGAACAGTGGGCCTCATTCATGAAACGTGAGCAGAACAAATTTGCACTTTAAATAAAAGTTAGCAAAAATAATTAAAATTAAAATAAATTAATACGGATCACTGCAATATTAAAGTTTAAAGTCTGTAACCTTTGTAAATAGCTGATGCTGCGCTACTGGATTTAACAGACCGTTTGGCACCGAGAAATATATTGTTTTTGGAGATGGTATTGGTTTATTGCCTGAGTGATGTCTCTCTGGTCAGTTCACTATCAAGATCCATTCTTTTGTATTTGTGCAACATTTTAGAACCCCATACTGTTCTCGAACCTGTGCAGGGGCTGTCCGTGTTTGGCTCCTTGGACACTGAAAAGTTTAAAGCATTATTTTTAAGCCCTCATCCCAGCATCATCCCAGAAATTTTAAGATGTGTTATACTTGACGCACTGTAACTGGCGAGAGTGTGTGAGCGCCAAAATGATACAATCACAGTGTTTGAGTCTTGTGCGTTTACTCTGCACCCTCTTGTGCCCTGTTTTAAAACATGCTTCATAAAAACTAACATATTTAAAAGAACTCTTTCAAATTCAGAACAAAGCCACAGGCATTTATACCTCTATGAGAGACTATAGAGTGTCAAATGGACAAAAACTTATAGATGGAACTTGTGTCAAGAAGCTTTTAACTTCTGTTCAGTTCTTCCCGCCTTAAGCAGAATTGTCCAAGGCTAACTTTAGTTTAGTGCAGTAGTGTACACAAGTGTTAGGCCCCTAAAATTATCACTATTTAAAATAATGTAGTTTCTAAATAAGAGTGGTGCTTACAATTATATATAATTGTAAATACAAAGTAGGATACCTTTTCAAAAATGATGTGTGTTGTGAGCCAGTGTGAGGGGGAAAAACATTTGTTTCCAGATGATTTTCTTCATCGTATGAATTTGTGAAATCCAAAGCACACTTTATTTAACATAATGAAGTATTGTAACCTCAAATAAAACTGTACTGCCACAAGGAGAGATGTTAACACACAGAACATTACACTTACTGTAATAATTTGTTTTTATTTTCATTTGAGCACATCGTTTCTTACTGCTCAGATAATAGCTTCTTAAATCTCATTTTCTCAGGTGCCTAAAAACTTTTGCACAGTACTATATAACTCAGCTTCAAGACGTCATAATCCTTCTAATGCCTCGCTATATTTTCACATAAGTGAGAAAAAAATGTACATAGAACCAATCTAAAAAGTGCAGATTTGAATGCGCTTCAATTTCAATCCTTTGAAATTATCATGTGAAATTCATGGGCTGGGATTATGGTAATAGAAAGTTAATTGCAAAGAAATCTGCACGCCCACGCAAATTGCAAACATTTGGTGTATAAACATATAGACATAGCAGTTTGCTCGTGTTTTTTACGAAGGTTTCATGAATGAGGTCCAATATGCGAGTTCTAAAGAGGTTATCTTCATGGGCTTTCAAATGACTACACATTACATAGTCTAGATACACTAAGTAATTTATTCAGTGTAGTTTGTTTGTTGAATATTATTATTGGCATTTTACTGTCATCTGTACAGGAAGCAGGTAAAGACTAGTGAAGACTTGAGAACTTGGATATATATTTATTTCTTGCTGTTGACATTATATCCACTTATCCTGATTTTGCACTCTACAAAAGTAGTCTTGAATAGAGCTCTAGTTCAAACTAGGAAAAAGACTTAGCTGTATTGTTTTTGCAGTTTAGTTTATGTTAGGTGCAATTATAACACATTTATTTAAGTGCCCTATTTTTCTACACAATATTTTTTAGGTGTTTTAAGTATTTTTGAGTATTAAAAAAATCCAGATTAATTTGTGAAGAATCTGAGTGGTTTAGTGTTAATTTTTTGATTAGTTGAGTAATTATTCAGTATTTCATTTCCTTCTTTTCTTCCTCTTCCAGAGTCGTCCTTTTGGTGTGGCTCTGCTTTTTGGAGGAGTGGATGAAAAGGGACCCCAACTGTAAGTGTGCTCTTAAAGAAGACTTTCTGCTTTCATGTAAAGTAGCAGGGGCAGTTAACATTATGTTATTGAGACCAAACAGCAGAGGTCACCAACCTTCTGCCTGGACAGCAGTATTTGTGCAGCTCCAGCCCAAATCTAATGCAATTTATTCTGCTAAAACTTACTTAAGTATTAAATAAGAATTAAGTATTTTGATGGCATATATGTGAGGCCAGATTCTGCTGGAGCTGAATTTTTGGGAAGGTGGATCTCTGTGAGCAGGATTATTTACCACTGCTGTCCTTTTCTGCTTCTATTGTTTTTCTGCTTCTAGACATGAAACAGTTGTGTTAAACTCACTAATAGGCATGAGGGCTGATTTCTGCTTGATCACTTTTTACTCTGTTATATTTTATTTTGTTTTGCAGATACCATATGGACCCTTCGGGCACATTTGTGCAGTGTGATGCCCGGGCCATTGGATCAGCATCTGAGGGTGCCCAAAGCTCTCTGCAAGAAGTCTATCACAAGGTACACCATTTTAAAACCTTCACACAACATAACATACATCCGAGTTTTGCACTTTGTGTTCTAAGTTTAATGATGTAGTAAACTAAAATTCGACAAAAATGGAGATACATATATTTCTTTGGAAAGCGATTATATAAGAATTGCTCAAACATGTAATTAGTAAGATGCATGATAAATTTCTTTAACATGAGATAATATATCAGCATATGCACTAGTTGCATTAACAAAATTAATCCCTGAACTCATTGAGTTTCCTGGAAGCTGCTAATGTGATGGGAAGGGCATGCCCCTAGTCAAGTTAATGGCTTGTCTGTAAGAGAGAGCTGTTTGAGAAGACTGTGCCACAGACATTAAAATGGTTTCTTACAAAGAATGGCACCATTGATTCTTGTATTTGACTGAGGAGACAGTTATATCTGGGTCTCAAATCTAGTAAAATACAAAGCAGTTTCTATTGATGGAAATATTGAATCATTCATCAATTTGTATTTAAATATATGTGTGTTTATTATGAAATCAACATGTCTGTGCATGGAAATATAAAACAGCATGTTTAATTTAAGTAGTCAAAGGAGTAAAAAGTGGATTATGGCTCTTTTTTTATTATTCATAAAACCACACAAATGCTATGTGACCTTAAGTGGAAATATTAATATAAAAGCAAAATTTTTGAATAATGGCCCTTTTAATGAAGGCATTATGCTATAGCAGTGTAGTCACAAAACAAATAAGCAATACAAATAATAGTTAGTACATAAAAAATCTCCCAGATCTTGTTCCTAAGACCACAGCCAGGTTATTTTAGGAGAGGCATGCAGCACGGTCAATAAAATGAAATCTCTCTAAAGCATTTTTAACCCTGGGCTGAGGGGGAAAATGGACAAGGGGCCTTTTTATGTCCTGCCCACCCCACCCAACCACTCACTTCCAGTGCAGCATACTTCCCCAGCATAACTAAATTTCACTCGATTGTTCATGTGACCCTGCAATCTAATAAATGTTCAGTGACGGGCAGATCAGCGGGTTTGTTTAAGGCTGGAAATAAACACAAACACCTAACACAGCATTTTCTTCTTCACCCAATCTTTTCATCAATAGTTCTGATAAAAGTGCAAATGCAGCAGAGAGCGTGTAATGTGGGCGTACACTGTAGTAGGTGAAGCATTGTGCTGTTTATTTGAAATAATTATTATGTCACAAAAGTGACCTAATTTGGAAGGGAGGGGACTGCTTTCAGACAGGACTCTATTTGAGAGGGATGCAAGAGGAATGCAATCCCAACAAGAGAAAAATGTGCCAAAAATCATCCACTTTGTTTCACCTTTTAGATTCATATTATTATGTGGTATATTCACTCAGGTATGTTTTCTATTCTCTTTCAGTCCATGACATTAAAAGAAGCCATTAAGTCTTCCCTCACCATTCTGAAGCAGGTTATGGAGGAGAAGCTGAATGCCACAAACATTGAGGTTACCTACAGCAACATAATTGAAACATGAATACTCACGCATTAACTTTTCATTTAGAAATTTATAGTATTTCACTTCGTTTATCATTATCATGTAAAACCATATTTCCTTCAAAGTAGGGATATTGTGTAAAATGCAATAAAATCAATCTGTGATTTGTTAATTTATTATGTAAATATAACCAAATTTAAAATCCGATGCCTGAATTACACTCCAAAAAAGTTGGGACAGAGGCATGTATACTAATATATTACATCACGTTTTCTTTTAATTACATATTTTAATCATTTGGGGGGCCTGAGGATACCAGTACTTAAAATTTTGCAAGTGGAACTTTTACCCATTCTGTCTTAATACACGATCTCAGCTGCTTAGAAGTGTGTGACTGCTGTTTTATGATTCACAAACCCTAAATGATTAAAAAGGGTAGTTAAACAGAAATGTGATGTAAAACTTTGGTAAACATGCCTCTGTCCCAACTATTTTGAAGTGTCTTGCAGGCATCAGATATTAATTTTTTTATTTATTTATTTACAAAACACAAGTAAGTGTGAAAATATTGTAAATTTTTGATTTGTCAGATAAATAAGGCTTAAGAAAACAAGCTTAAAAATGCATTTTACAGTGTCCCAAGTTTTCTGGGAGTGTGGTTTGTAGAAAACAACTTTAATCTACTCATGAAATAATGCATTATAAATGTAATGACAGTGTGTTCTATGTAATGTAGTAAGTTTCATATGCAAAATTTTCAGACATTGATTTATTTAGTCTTTCACACTCTCCTAAAGTTGTATACTCTGTTTTCCCAGGCACAATTAAGAATGCCTAAAACAAGGTGTTAGTACACCATCAACACCAGTTTTCATGCAGGAACCTTGATATCAACATTCATCTGATTTTTTTTTTATTTAATTTTTTTATCTTTCTCAGCTCGCAACAATAGAGCCAGGCAAGACCTTCCACATGTACACAAAAGAAGAACTGGAGGAAGTGATTAAGGACATCTAGAGCGATTCTGACTGATGTTCTATTGGAGAAATCACACACAGCTCCGTGCAAATTGTCACAGAGGAACAGTGAACCTGCTAGCAGCCTGCCTGCTTTCCAAGGTTTGCCTGTTCAAACCAGAGTCCACTCTTTATACTGTTTATTTTTCTTTCTTTCTTTCTTTTTCTTACTTTCTTTCCTCCCTCTGTCAATCCAGAATTGTTTCTACAGTTCTGTACAGGCAACAGAACATCAGTACTTGTGGAGTGAAAAAGGATAATAAAGGGGGGTGGGGGGTAGATTTTTTGTTACCAATGAATACGCTAATAAACTTGTATTCTGAAAAAAACGAGTGCTGTGTTAATTGCATACCCTGAATTCATCTGTCTCTTCCAAGCCAACACATCTCATACTTTTTACATATAATACAGATCAAATATATTATTGTTTTCATTTTCTAGGATTTTCAAACCTTTTTGAGAGCTACCACAATGTTTGATTTTTTTCCCCAGCATCTTAAATTCAGCAATCAAAAACGATATTACCTAATGTCTTATAAAGTTATTATTCAAAGTTTGTATGTTAGCACATTTGTAGTGATTATGTCGCGATTATAATCCATTGTATGGTCCCATTGTCCTGGTTGAACAGGGAGGAGAAGAGGTTGGTGCTGCTCTGTCCAATCAGAGTCTGAAAACTGAGCAGCAGGAGGCAGTGGTTAACCCACTTTCACAACTCTTATTCACTTTAACCTAAGGGAACTCTGACTGTTTAAATTGGAATGCCTTTGAAAAGTGTACATTGCCAAAAGTAGTGAGATATGTTTTACATTTCTGCAGAAATAGAATCAAATGGGATTCTTTTATTTTAAAAGCATTTAACATAGGCAAAATCATTAGTGTAGAAGGTCACCACTGTTGCACAGTGCTGTGAAATGTTGGCACTGAACTATGCTTGATAACCAATCCACAAAACAGCTAGGTTATATTTTAATTATAGTTTTCTTTAAAATTAAAATGTATTGGATAAGAGAAAGAAAGAGCAATCATTTAATGCTGCAAGATGTTATTGCATATATTGCCTTTTTTAAGCATTAGTATTTTGCTTAGTTATACAATTGAAAATATACACTATATTGACACTTAAATGCTTTAACAATCGTGGTTCCCTTTAACTTGGAGGACGCTCAAATGGCACTCTACTCCCTACAAAGTGCACTAAATAGGTCTGACTCTGGTACCAAAACAGTGCAACTTGTAAACATTAGTTATTATCTCATGTGTTTAAAACCCCTTTATAGACATACAGTGCACTGTTTGGATGTACAATACCAAATTTCTTAACTCTCAACGTGCACTGTGTAGGGAGTGACGAGCCATTTGAGAAGGAGTCTTCAGCTCGCCTCTGTCTTAGAATGATAGATTTTTTGTCCAATAGTATGCAAGTTAACGCTGAGAGCAGCCAATCACATTCCGGAGGTGAGTGAATGGGCGGTTTGAATCGACCAATCGGAAGTCGGACCGCCCTCTATTGCCCGAACTGGAGCATCAGTTGTACACAACGGCCGACGTTCCTAGTTTGGGAACGACCGTTGAGATGTCCTGCCGTTTTAAAGTTTTAACCAAACAGTTAGAGTGAACAAATTCCACCGTGTTTTGTAATTTAGAGTAAATATGAGAGCCGTGTGCTGGTGTGTGTCTTATTTGATGTTTTCCGCGGCGCTCTGTGTGGGGTTTGTAGACGGAGCGCGAGTCGACCGGGGGTCGTTTGAGAAGAGCCGCACATGGAGCACTTTTAGGGGTGTTAAAAAGTCTCCGTTACCGCTGGCAGGCCACAGGACGGTGAAGAGGAGCGAGGAGTCCGCCGCAGAGTCGTGTGCTTCCCTACAGGGCTTTGAGTCCAGGCTAAAGGACAACACACACACTGTGAGTGCTGTTTACTCAGCTTCACTCTCTTCAGGAGTTGCCGAGCTGGCTGTAGTTTCACACAGAGGTCTGTGCAATGTGTGCATGAACTCAGCTGATTCTCATTTCAGAGTAGCTTACTGTAGTCATTTGCTGTTAAATTACTTACCGTGGACTGTGACTTGCATTAAAAATTAGACGTAGTACGGGTTTTTGTGAACACGTGCTATTTCAGAATAGATTTGTTACAGTCCTGGATCAGATTATTCCGTGCCTCTGGTATATGATATGTACGTTTTGTTGAAATGCTGCCTATATGTCTGTTAATCTGCCTCTTCTCTGAAGCGTCTTGGTTGCTTTATGATTTATTTTCTGTTAAAGTTACCTGAGAACAACTAACTATCTTAACTTGCTGCTCAGACGCTGACAATGGACTTTTACTTGTCAATTTTATTTCAGTCTGTCTATATATCTATCCATAAATTGGTCTCTGTCTCTGTCTTATTTAAACAGTGCCTCACTGAATATTATAATCCAAACATAAGTCTTCATGGTCAAACGAAACTCTGTGTACTCTAAGTATGTAAATTAACATCTAACAGCAACACAGTGTGTGTGTGTGTGTGCTGTTTCATGGTTGGTTTGTTACAGTCCTGGATCAGATGCTTTTATTTCCTCTGGTATCCTACATGAGATTTTCTGTTGATATTGTATCTGTGTTATAGTTCTATATGTCTTCTCACCTGTCTGTTTTTGTATTATTATTTTTTCTTTGTTGCCTATGTACTCAGCCTTTTTTCCTTTGTTTCTACGTATGCAACCACCACATACATGTCTTGACGTTTTCCATATATCTTTAAAAATCTCAATTGGCTCCCTACTGCATATTTCACTGTATATGTCATGAAGTAATGGCTTCTCCACCCAACCAGTACAGTATATGTTCAGCAGAGAACCATTTGTGTTGTTTTGTATTCAGCTTTAAATAAAAAGATCAAAGGAACCATACAAATCACCATGACTTACCACTAACTAATGTGTGCCCTGAGAATGTAGATGTGAATGATAAAATCTGTTGTACGGCATTATTCCTGTGGGTGCATTTAGTAGTTGCAGCTCCCCAGAACGCTGATGACATTCCAGCCCATGAAAGCATCTCTCAGCATGCATCAACTCAGCCTGCTTAGTGGTGCTATGATTGTTTAGTAGGACACTTTGTCCTACACACCTTATTCCAGAGACCTCACCATTCATTTGATTTGTTGTTTCTCAGTCATGGAAGGTCCCTTACTTTGCACTGTTTAGTGTTTTCTGTAGTTGTATATAACCTAATTCAACAGATCTCTTAATAATGAATGGATGTATAGAATTAGCTTTATAAGTGCAAAGAAGACACCAAAGCTTGTTTACTGCCATAATCATAGGGTTGCATGGATTTATGTATTAAAACCTATTGTAATTCATTGTCAGACCTCTTTAATAGCCCTTAGAATTAAAGTTTTAGGATCCCTGTATGTAAATGACAGATATTCTGTTGCTGAAAAATGCCTTAAAACATAAATGTAAATGGGTGGATGCCAGTTTGTTGTGTTCTTTCTTGGCATGACCTGAACATTGTTTACAAGAATTGGATTTTTCTTAATATTGGCTCATTAACTTACTTGTTTTTTTTAATAAATTCCAAGTATAATTCCTTTAATGTAACAAACAAGTATCCTGTCACCTTTGAACCACTCCAGAACAAGTATCCTGAATTGCATTGCCTGAAATTTTTGACCATGTGCGTGCAAATGTGTAATTAGATGCTGACACCAAAGAATCACGTGAATCTGTTTTGCCAGGACTGTGTTCAGCATGGGGCGATTTTACACTTCTTTCAAATGAAAACTTCCAGTTTTAATCATATGGATTTGCTTGAATGTATAGTCCTCTCAAAACTGATACAACAAATTATTTTGAGCAGATGTTTCTGAAGAATACAAGGTCTACATTTACATAAGGAAGAGGAAAATCATGACAAAAACGAAAGCAGTGTATAAAACCTTTTGTTTGTTTAATTTTAATCATTGCTTATAACCTCTTCACTGTAAAGCCATTATTAGGTGAGTAATTCACTCGTTCGCAATAAAACCACTGACACTGGATGACACCTCTTACACGTATTTGCAAAATCACAATGTGAGTAGTTGCAAAACAATGTTAAGTGATGGTAGGAATATACATAATGTAACTGTTGACAAAAGAGAGTTCTTCTGCTTGAGCCTTCCTTTCCTGTTTTTCTGCTGTCTTTTTTAATTTTTTAATCTTTAGCTTTTTCAGTCTTTTTTTTACTCTTTAGTGTTGATTCAATTAGCCACATTCTTCCAGTGTTTTCTGCCTGACCTGACTTTTTTCTCTGCAGAGTTGCATTAATAGCGCAGGCATTGTGAGAAAACGACGATGAGCATCCTCCGTGCCAAGTAAACTTATTGCTGAGCTCTTTCTGTTTGTTGAAACAGCACTGGAGCTGGATGCTTTATTACTCCAGGCAAATCCAGAACATTCGGCATGAAGTGAAAGCAAGATTAGGTTTAGCTCGGCGCAGATCATTGAGGAGTAGAAGCAGCGCCAGTATTTTTATGGTTGGCCTATTGACTCACACTGCCTTGTATTCTTTCTGGCAAAGAAGTGTAGCAGGCTGAAAAATTCTTAAAGCTGGGGAATGGGTATGACTTTATAGTTCATGTGTTTGTCATGGAAAGGCAGTTTTTTTTCCCCACAGTTTCTAAAAGTATATTATTACCCGTAGCAGCTTGTTTGATTTGTCTTTAATGAAATGTACAATGATTACTTACTGGGTTTTTAATTAATTGCAAACTGTATTTTTTTTACCAGTTTTCTCTATTATTTTAGCCAAGTTCTGACTTTGAGGCAGGTTTTAAAATGTAAGTTTTAGGTTGCCTTCCACAGACATGTTCCTCCACCATCCTGGAGAAGGTATTTAAAAGTTACACCCATTCCATATTTCGGAGGCCGGTTTTGGCTCTTATTGTTTAGCCATTCCATGCTTTTTAAGATATGGATCTATTGAAGCTCTTTGGGTTGTTTTTTCTTTTTCCTATGGACATAAGTAAGAGAGCCACATTTTATGATGCACACCAAGTAACTGAATCTGGGAGGAGCTTTTTAAGAATTCATGGAATATTACTCAACTTCAGCATGTTTTTATGACTAAAATAACAAAGCTTTCAGTCCATGACTTTCATAGGATGCAATAGACTGCACTCTCCATGGTTAAGAGCTCAGATCCAGCTTTATTTGGAACTTTTAATGAGACTCTAGGCCTTTCTTATTAGAGGTCTAAGGATGTATTTTCTTTTTTTTTTCATGAAATGAACTATGTTGAACCACATGAACTGCTTTCCCGGCATTACCTAAAATGTGCAAACATGAGGTAGCGATGTGTAAGAGTGCAAAAATCTGTCTCCTAATATTTCTTCTGACCTGTGGAATTTATGACCTGCGAGACAGACCGGCAGCTTTGAACACACTCACAGTGCGGCCTTTCAACAAGTGATCTGGTTATTTATTTATTTGTTTTGAAGTAATGGTGTAACTGTAAAAGGGAACATAATGTACTTAATTTGTGACTTGTTCGTGTGACAGTTTTAGTTAATCGTGTCTGTGATGCAGGTTTTTTTTTTTTTTTAAACTGACGGAAAGTTAGCCTGCTGTTTGGGAGTTTACCTTTTTTTAAAACTACCTAGGCCTTTAAATGTCAGTCAAGCCAAAGGAGGCTCTTTATGTTTGTCCAACTAAAATACAAGCGCACCACTTCCCATCCTCATATTTCTGCTCCTGGTTTTTAAAAGATCTATGTATTATTGATTGCACACCTGTCTAAATGGAGCATACTTTTGGGATGACCTTTGGGTCCGTTCTTGATTACTTTGTCCAGACTACTGAAGAATTCTTTCCACCCCCATCTAAAGTCATTTTATGTTTGTTGCTGCTGACCAGGGGAAGTATGTAGAGGCGGAAAAAGAAAAAACTGCTTCTGTGAAGCTTAGCGCCCATGCTCTTCTAGGAACCAGGGACCAAGAGAGAAGAATGAGTGTGTAGTCACTGGAGAAAAAAATGGGATGGGGAAATGAAACAGGAGGAGGGAGATGGGGAGAGGAGAAGAGGTTTACTTTGCTTTTTCCATGCATACACCAAGTATCATGTCTCATGTTGGGAGTTTATTGATTTCTTCCATTGTCTGATGGTTTTTATTCAATTATTACCCTCCTGAATGTTCAGGACCATGAGAGTTCATGGGATCTTTTTTTTTTTTTTTTTGACCACTTATTTGACAGATCTTTGGATGGATTTTATGGTCTGGTCATAATATTATTCTGCTGATACCACAGGGTTCACTCTGTTGCTCATTTATCTTTCTTGCCATCGTCATTTTTTTAACCAAGCAGCATCAAGCAAAGAAGCCAGACCAAAATTCATGTATTGCAAGTGCGGCTGCAATATAATTGTATTTTTGAATCATTATTTCAAATCAGATTCTGCAATAATGCACTATATGTCCAAACCTAGATACTTGGGTGCCCCTTTAGTGGTTAAATATTTCTGAAAGTAAACATGTCTTTAAGACTTCTGTGGTCTGGAGACACTGATCTTAATAACTGATACACATTTGCTTTCTTGTTTCCTCACCACATTGCGTCAAAGTGGCTCTTACAAAGTTGTAGCAGGTCCAGATCTTATTGTGCAACTCACATCAGTTGGTTTCGATGACCATAAACAACCATGGTTTGATCATTTACAGCTTGCTGGTTCTAAAGCCGGACTCTGGTTCAATCTGTGCTGCTGTCGGCCACTTATTTTGCGGCTGAAGGAAGATGTTGGTTCATACTGTTTTCCCTGTAACGCCACAGCCCCCTGTCCACCCCCCCCCCACCCCCACCCCCCTCCGCATAAAACTGGACCAGGGCTGCCAACAGTTGGCCAGCATCAAAATGTTAACTAATCCTACTGTGTGACATTGTGTTTTCTTTTCCTGTTTTGTTTGTTTCCTTCAATTCGTTGAAGGCGAGACGGCAACATTATTGACAGCAGCTGCTTAGAATAATAAAAAAGAAAAGAACACTCTAGAAAACTGACCCTGGCTGTAGATTCGGTGCAGGTGCTCCAAGCAACTTGTTTTTGCAGCATTCTTCAAAGCATGTGCTGTTGAGGACAGGGTAACAGGCCTGTGTTTCGTGGGTTACACGAGACCGGGGAAGGCAAATGGGTCTGCGTTCGCTAACATGGAAACTTTTGTTCATAGTTGGATTGGCCAAGCGCAGGTTTCCACTGGAACTTTTTGTCTGAGCTTTCCAAACATGCTCTGCTCCCTTTGTTTTTATGGACTTAACTGCCTTTCGTGGGAACATGTTCAGCTTTTTAAAATAGAAATGTGATTATTGCAAAAGTGTGTGTATGTGTGTGTGGAAAGCTGTGTAAGCTTTAGAATGGCGGTGGTCCCAGGGGAGCGAGGTGGAATTGCAGAAATGCTGTGAAGACTTGCCCTGGAGGCAGCAGGCTCTTCAGAATAATGCAGCCATATGGCCTGTAAATGAGCAGATGAGAAAGGCACAGTGTGGCTGGGTTTTTGTTTGTATGTAGATTTTCCATGGTTTATTAATTCTAAGTGAAATGATTTTCTATTTCACTCAGTTTTCTCACTTTTGTAATTTCTTTCTCTCTCTCTCTCTCTCTCTCTCTCTGTGTGTCTGTCTGTATATCTCTGTAAGTCTCTCACTTTTTCTCTGTATCACTGTCATTCTCATTGAGTGTGTCAGACAGACAAAAAATCTGGGACAGACATTCCAATGAAACTGAATGGTGTAAGGAAAGTACGCTTTTCTTTCTTTCTCTCTCTCTCACTCACTCACACACACACACAAAGCCCATTCAGCTCTGTGCTGTTCAGCCGTATGATTTTAGCCAGCAGTGCTCCAGTGATACACAGGACTGTGTACATACCATCTCTCAGCTCCAATTCCTCAGGGGACCATAAAGCTCAGCACTTGTGCTCACTTTTCACATCTCAGTTCAACCTCTGACTCTTGCAGTCCAGCTCAGACCCTCAGACTACAGTACACACTCCTTTACAATCACTGGACACTGTTGCCTGGCCTTTGTTGCATTGTCTAACACTTCAGTGCTATTCCTGCCATAAAATCGGCTTTTTAATATGTATTTTTTTTTTATAAAAGATTATGTATTTCACCCTCACGCTGTTATCGGGATATTTATTTTAGCAGGCAAATGTAAACAGTATATTAAGCTTTCCTGCAGTAATAGCTTTTACACTAAATGCTGGCACATTACTGTGTGAGGATTTAATTGCATTTGACTGTGAGAGCATCAGTGAGATAAGAAACTGATGTTGGATGAATAGTTCTGGATCCTTAATGGTAGTGCATCTCATCCCTAAGGTTGGCTGGATCAGTTCAGCAGAGTATTGTATATTACAATACTTGCCTCTAGTTTTGGGCACAATCTCCATGTTGGAAAACTCCAACATGTAGCTTCAGCTAATGCCCTGATTTCTTACTGATGGCACATAGCCAAACAGAGCATATTACTTCTGCTTCATCTGAAATCACAGGAAGTCTGACCCAGACAGATATGGGTGTGTGTCAGAGAGAGAGAGACAGAGATAGAAATGTGTACCATGGCATCTACTAGTAGTTTACGATCCCAGAGATGAGGAGCTCAGTGCAGTATATTAACTACCATTGCCTGTGGGGTCATAGTGTGTGCCTTTTGTGCCTGGCTTGCTTGATGCTTTGTGATTTGACCTGAGCGCAGAATTAGATGCTGTTCATTACAGTTAGGTTTGCTGCTGAAATCAGTGTTTAAAACTGCAGCTTGAAAGAATAAAACATTTACTTCCCTAAATCTGTGTTTGACCTCAATCTGGCCATAGCACATCTCTAAATGTAGCTCAGAAAACATAACTAACTGACAGAAGACCCCGTACATGCTGTTAAAACATGGTTTAAACTCTTGTTGTCTGTGTTATGAAGGTAGATGACTGACTGACAGAACAGATTTCTATCTTGCGATGAAGCATTATTTTGAAAGTTTTGGAAAAATCCAATTAAATACCCTGGTTTGGACAGGGATTAAGCCTGGTCCTGAGCTACATTAATCTTACAATAGAAAACCTCCATTAAGTATTCTTTATTGTCCAGAACCCAGTCAGTGGTCGAGCGATGTGTCTTCATGGTTTGGAGGCCAAACCCACTTCCAATGGGTAATTTTTCTTCATTGTCAGAATCTTTGTTGTATTCCAGTCCTTGAGGGCTGCCATAACAGCAGCTGTTAGAGCTTCTAGCTGTGCTGCAGAAGTCGTTTTAAAAAAAAGTTATTCAGAGAGAAAGAAGGAAAGAAGAAGAGTGCAGAAAAAGAGAAAGGAGGTAAAACTAGGAAGAGAAAACATCAGTACATGGAACTTGGGTTCATACTGTTTCTGAAGCACACAGATTGATTAAATGTAGATGACCGAGGTGTTAAAGGGAATTCTGTTGAATATTTCTATAAAATTCCATGAAAAACAATGTCTTTTCAGCATTATCATCATGCATATATTGTACACATTCTGACAATACATGACACAGTATGATGCCAGTGTATATAGCTAAGAACTGTTTTTTGTTACCTCTAGCTAAAGCACATTCAAGACATTTGTATTCATACTTTTGTGTTGTCTTAATATTTTTATTCAGTCTAACGCAAATGTTTCATTATAGCTTTGCAGTTTGAACAGTGTTAATGAGTGTACGTCAGCTTCTTTTACTTCTTGGGTATATTATACTAGAAACAAATTATATATGTAGACAAACATTGGATACAGAGCATCTTGGCTGATTGACAGGGTTTGAGGAGATCTTTGTAACTTAGCATTTTTACTGTTCAGTTCTTTTAAAATCAGACATTAAATCTTTTTGTCTTCCAGTAACTCAAGGGACCATCCAAGGGACATGGCTAAAAGAGGACCACAAAGCTGTTCTAAATAAAAATACTCGAGAGAGAAAGTTTTACATAAGGCCTCAAAGTGAACACTTCAACCAGTGTTGCCCACTGGATGTGTCCCTGGGGAGCACTTCCTGGGGTTCATGGGGGACCACACCGCAGTAATGCATTATATGGGTCAAAGGGGAAAAAAAGAGAGAAATTTGTTATTTAATAGGAACTGTTTGTGATTTATTGGACCAGAAAATACTTTAAGAGTAGTCATATGCTTTAGGGTTTCTTCAGTGTATTCATTATTTCTCCAGACTTCCATAACCTCAATGAGAAATGTCATGTATTATGAATGACCTACTTACTGTATGCACTGAACTTTAATGTTTTGACTATTTTCTGTGTCTCCTTTTCCAGTATGCCTTTAATGACCTGAGCGGCTCTGTGTCTCTTGCCTGGGTCGGAGATGGAACAGGGGTAAATGTCCCACTGCTACCACATTAAATTAAATACGTTCTTAAATGTCTTCAAAATCTTTTGTTTTTTTTTAATCTGACATAGATTATTGATTATGTGCTTTGTTTCTGTGGAATGTGACATTTCTATATGGCATGTCATTGATAAACCAGAGCAAACAATCTTCAACTTCTTGCTCAGCATGCTTGCCAAAAGAATACTCAGTGCTCCGCTACTTTTAACCACAGACCACTACTCTAAATCTAACTGACGGAAATAGCCAACAGGCCTTAGTCAGCAGTACCCCGGCTGTGGAATTCCAGCTAGGAATAATAGGAATGCTTAAGTAATTGCTTGTTCAAGAATTTTAGTATGAGCCACACAGTTATTTCTTTTCTAGCATTTCATTATATGTCCAGTATGTTGTTGTTGTTGTTGTTATTATATCTGATATACAGAAATGTTTGTTGACCTGGTTTTAATTTGTTGTTCAGGCCAATCACAAAAAGAATAATTAGAGAGTCACAGTAATATTGGTATCACATTTTATAAATGTGTATCATATATTTTAAAGTAGATGTACATTTTTACATATAAATGTTCTTGTATAATTACTGGTGAATGCATGGTTCTTATCCTGAAAAATATTCAATATCCATGTCAGCTCAAAATTCCCATATTGTAGAATTAATTATTAATCTGTGTACAATGTGAAGTTAGCAAAAGAAGAATTTAATTTGAGGGCTAAGACCCCTGAAAGACACTTTGGTTTACCCAGTGAGAGTTTGGACTTTAGTTAAAAAGCTAAATGAAAAGCTGTAAGAGTCTTAAAACTATAAGCAAGCAGATATGCTCTGCCCCATGCGCTTTGGTATCTGTCTGTCTGGCTGAGACCCTGAATCCCTATTAAATGCTTCAGTGCACAGCTAAGCCTGGGTTCCCTCATCAACTGACCTGTTCTGAACACACCCCCACCCCACTCGTACACACAGGCACACACACACTTTGTCTGTGTTCTTCACAACACACTTGGTTGATGGATAGGAGTATAAATCTTTGACTTCTGTGATTTAAACACAAATCTGTGGAAACTCGTTCAGTGCATCATAAAAATTGTATGCTTAAACACTGTGAAATGGTGCAGTGCACACAACAAAAATGTGTGTTAATCATAGTTGAGTGCATGATTCATTGGATGTTCTTGTTTCAATTATAACCACTTTTATAAGCCAAAGCTGCTGAATCCTTCAGGATAAGTACCAAAGCCAAAACTAACATGGGTAAATACCATGCCTGTGAAATTGTTAAATTAACATTGTGCAAAATTTAAATTACCCCCATCTGAGTTTGTATTGTTCCCTTTATTAAGTCACTGTCCTGTATGCTTTTGTGCAGGTGCTGCTGGTTCTCACTACGTTTCAGGTGCCTTTGTACACAATCCGCTTCGGTCAGTCCAAACTGTACAGAAGGTAAGAGCTGTGTATAAGCTCACCAAGCGCCCTAAAATTGCTTTTACACTACACAGCCTGAAAAATTCTGAAGTCACAAATACCTTTCACATCATGCCTGTGGTTCTCAATCCTGGATGTGGAGTAACAGCATTGGCCTCCACATGTCAGAATTTTGAATGCCCCCATATGGGTAGACACTTAATAGATTTCAGGACATACACATTCATTATCCATCAGCCTTTTGAACTAAATCTGTCATTTAAAAAACAATGAGACAAAAGTTGAGTTATGGTGAGAGCTTTTAAAATCTTATTAGATGCTCTAGATTATTATTCAGCATTGTTCATCATTTATGTCTTTGTTTGTGTTCTGTCGTGTGGGTCAGTGAAGACTATGGAAAATCCTTCCAGGATATTACAGACCTTATCAACAACACCTTCATCCTGGCAGAATTTGGCATCGCCATTGGCCCAGAGAATTCTGGAAAGGTGAGGGTTGAGGTTTTGGAAGATGTCTCTGTCCCACTTCTCATTACTGAAATGTTTGTTTCTAAGCGGGTTGAACCATTTATTTTTTTTCTATATGAAGCAGGTGAAATCCTATTTAGGCAGACAACATCTTAATTAATTTTATTCAATTAATATTAATTGTTGAATTCTTGTAATCAGTGGGTTCAAAAAAATAATTTTATCTGGAAATGTCACCCTGTGAAGGACTGGCTCACCCTCCAGGGTGTGTTTCTGTCTTCTGCCCAATGATTCCGGGTAGTCTCCGGACCCACCGCGACCCTGAACTTTATAAGTGTTTGCAGTGAATGAATGAATGAATCTGGAAATGTGAAAAGAAAACGTTGGATATGGAAGATTTAAGCTGTGATTTTGTCTTCAAGGTGATCCTCACAGGTGATGTCTCTGAGGGAAAGGGCTCCCGGATCTTCCGCTCACTGGATTCCGGGAAGAGTTTTACTCCTTCTGACCTGCCGTTCCAGCATATAATGCAGATTACCTACAACCCAGAAAACAGCAACATACTCACTGCCATCAGCATCACAGTAAGAACAATAGTTATTCAATCATTACATTTTCCTACCTAATGTCCCATCAGAGGGCGGCACGGTGGCGCAGCAGGTAGTGTCGCAGTCACACAGCTCCAGGGACCTGGAGGTTGTAGGTTCGAGTCCCGCTCCGGATGACTGTCTGTGAGGAGTTGGTGTGTTCTCCCTGTGTCTGCGTGGGTTTCCTCCGGTTGCTGTGGTTTCCTCCCACAGTCCAAAAACACACGTTGGTAGGTGGATTGGCGACTCAAAATTGTCCGTAGGTGTGTGTGTTGCCCAGTGAAGGATTGGCGCCCACTCCAGGGTATATTCCCGCCTTGCGCCCAATGATTCCAGGTAGGCTCTGGACCCACCGCGACCCTGAACTGGATAAGCGCTTACAGATAATGAATGAATGTCCCATCAGCAATAAATGTGTATGCTATTGACAAATACACCATGTTTAAACTGGTCACAGCAAAATGGATCACTGTGAAATTAGAGCTATCTCTGATATACCTTATTTCCTTATTTTCTAACTCTGTATAAAAGAAGCTTAATGCTGTCTTTATTGTTAAATGCAAATGAATGATTTTACAGTGGAATGTATTTTTCCATCAAAGCAAGATCTGTGGCTGTCTACTGATTTTGGACTTGGCTGGAAGAAGATTCATGACACAGTGTGTCTGGTGAAATGGTGAGATTTTCCAATCATAATTTTCTCATTACTAACACAACATAAGAAATAACTTAAACCTAGGAGACACATGTTGTCCCCTTGATATGAAAGAGATAATGATTTTGATATATGTAATTTCAGGGGCACTGCTGACACTCTGTTCTTCACCACAAATCCCAATGGGTCCTGCAGTGAGTGCCTTGTTCTCATATCACCAATGTCAATGTCATTATCTTCAGTTGACTAGGTCCAATAACTGGATAAATATTGTAACACCGCCTGACCCATTAAATAGATTTGGTATGTGCCAGAAGTGACAGATTCACAGTTGCTTGAAAGATTTTCAGTCCAGTCCAAAACGTATTGATATTAGTTAAAAATAATTCTATTTAAGTAAGATTATTGAACCTGTGCTCAGTATTGGCAGACATCATGAGTTCAGGTATATGCATCAGGCAAGAAAAATATCAAATGTTTGCATTTCAAGTTTAAATAAGGCTCTACAATAGTGACCGTGTCTGTATTGTTCTTCTGTCAGGTGATAAGGGTATGCTGGAACTAAAGAAGACCTTGGACTATGGGCAGAGCTTTAAGACTATCGGGAGCAGGATCTATTCTTTTGGGCTGGGTGGTTGCTTTATTTTTGCCTCTATCATGTCTGCCAAGGTATGCTCATATTGCTTTGTTTCAGTATAGTACAGACACAGAAAAACAATCTCAGTGCTTGGAGCAAATCATTTTTTTGTATCTTTTTGTCTCTGCTTGCTCCATGTCAGGGTTTGACACGTATGATCCACGTGTCAGTGGACCAGGGTGAAGTGTGGAACATGGCCCAGCTGCCCACAGTGGGACACGAGCAGTTTTACTCCATACTGGCTGCCAATGATGACATGGTGTTCATGCATGTGGATGAACCTGGAGGTCAGTCACTCAGTATTGCCACATAATTCAGTAAAATGAAGACATTGGAGGCACTTAATAAGTGGGCAATGTGGTTTTAATATATATTATGTATGTATATGTAAAATATATTATCACAATTCCCATGGATGTTACAGGGTTCATATAATTATCACACAAAGCAACACACATGCTAAAATAAAATGGTCCATGAATCAAATTTCTCTTGTTTTTTAATTTTTTCATCTCTTCAGAAGATATTTAAATGTTTATATATAACTAAATCTGTTGTAATTCATGTTTACATAACCTATTTCCAATTAATTATTTAATGAAATTAAACAGTTTACATTCACGGCTGATACTATCTCTTGGTCCTTTCTTCCTGTCAGCAGATTCAGGAATGGGAACCATCTATGTGTCAGATGACAGAGGAACTGTTTTTTCCAAGTCCCTTGAGCGGCATCTGTATACTTCCACTGGGGGCATTACTGACTTCACTAACGTTACCTCCCTCAGAGGTGTCTACATGACCAGTGTGCTAGCTCATGGTATGTCTGCCTTAATGCACAATACTTTGGGAGTGTTCTTTATTCACAAGGTCTTGTATTTAAACTTCATCTTATCAGGTATTTTGATATTACTTGTGCTTGTTTACATTTGATGTGTTTGTTAAAAAGCTAGGTGATGTGAGCAGGTGTGTGCTGACCTTGTTGTTGGATGTGCAGATGGATCTGTTCAGACTGTGGTGACGTTTGATCAGGGGGGAAAATGGAGACCTTTGCGGAAACCCTGGAATGGGGAATGTGATTCCACCACAGGGGATCCTAACAGAGTGAGAACCCTGAAAATCTCTCTCTCTCTCTCGCTCATTCACCCTCTCTCTTGCGCTCTCTAACTCTCTCTAACTCTTTCTCACACTCACACACACACACACACACACACATGTATTAAGAGAAACCTGAACACTAAAAATTTCAGGTGGTGATCTCCAACTCAAAAAAAATGGGAGAGTACACAGTCATAACACTTTGTTATGACAGGGATGTTATGCAAGCTTCATTTGGATCACTCTTTTCTCCCATAGAAGGGTAAAATACTGCCACTCTGTGCCATGCTTTTTGCTTATAGTTCACAAAGTAAATGCCCAAACTTGAGAGTCAAACCTCCAGGCCTTCTGCGAGACCACCAGCAGTCCCAGCAGCCTGAAGCATGCGTAACTGGGGACACTGCTGATGTCATTATTGCCATAATTATTTTTATTTACGAACTGCTGAGATCTCAGTTCAAACATGGAACATGTTAATCTGTTGTGGCTAATCATTAGTAGTTCTGTGCTGATTTCTGGGCTTTCATTGGTGGTATGTTTGTATAAAGGGTGTTGTTTATGTTTTTAGATTTGATACATCACAGATGAACAGATGTAGGTAACTTGTTGAAAGAAGCAAAAGAAAAAACAAAAACCCGGGTGATCTGTTTTACTGATGTACTTGTGTTTTATGGCCTGCTCTCCTACAGTGCAGTCTGCACATTCATGCCTCCTACAGCACCTCCATGATGCCCAATGTGCCAATGCTGCCTCTGACAGAACCCAATGCTGTTGGTCTCATCCTTGCTCATGGTAACTAAACACAACACACACACACACACACACACACACACACACACATCACCACCTTTTATTTTGAATATGTTGCCAGCAAGAGGTGATTCATGTTTTTACTCTGTTTATTTGATTTGCTGTTGAAAGAACAGAACAGAATACAGTTGAATATGTTTTAATTGATTAAATCCAGTGAAATTACATCTGTAATTTGACAGTGTTAATTATTATACTATTGCCTTTTATGTGGCACATCTAAGTGTTAGCCTAATTGCCATGGTATTGTGAGTTCCAGTCCTACAATGAACAAGCCATCCATGACCAGGAAAATACTAAAGATGCTTACTGTTTCTGTTTACTCTCAGGCTTGTAAGATGAGTGTTTTTTTTTCTTGGTCTGTCTTAACCCCTCCATCTACCCTCTGATCTGCAGGAAGTGTAGGGGATGCTGTGTCAGTGTTGTCTCCTGATGTTTTTGTGTCTGATGATGGGGGATACACATGGTCTCAGGCACTGAAAGGACCTCACCACTACGCAATCCTAGACTCTGGAGGACTTCTGGTGGCTGTGGAACACAACCCTATTCATCCCATCTCCCAGATCAAGTGAGCCAAGAGTAGATCTGACGTAAAGGAATAACTTAAGAACTTAACTTAAAGGAAGTTAGAATTAGGTGTTTTAACAATGGATAATAATTGTAATAATCCTAAGGGTCTTAATATTTGGTTTTAATCAGATAGACCTCTGCTTTGCCTGGTTTAGTAGTAACTTAATAATGGATAACACAGGGTGGACTGGTGGTGCAGCAGGGAGTGTTGTTGCCACACAGCTCCAGGGTCTTGTTGTTCTGGGTTTAATTCCTTCCTGGAGTCACTGTCTGTGAGGTGTTTGATGTGTTCTGTCTGTGTGGGTTTCTTCTGGGGTCTCCTCCCACAGTTCAAAACACATTTGTAGGTGGATTGGCTGTGTGAAATTGTCCACAGGTGTTTCTGTTGTATTTCTACACTGTTAGATGGAAAAATATAACATAATTAAAGATTTACAAATATTGATGTAATTGATTATTTTTTTCTGTCAGATTCTCCACAGACGAGGGCCAGTGTTGGCATGTGTTTAACTTCACAAATGAACCAATATACTTCACGGGACTGGCCTCTGAGCCTGGAGCTCGGTCAATGAACCTCAGTCTGTGGGGCTATAGAGAATCCATGAGTCAGTACTGGGTATCTGTCACCATAGACTTCAGACAGCTTTTCTCCAGAGAGTGTGAGTATGTGGCTGTATATGTAATTGAGTCCTTTTCAGTCGTTGTGGCCGCCTGGAAAGATCATGCAGATTATTTTAGATTGGGCTTTGCTTATCTGTGTCGTGTATCTGTGTTTATAGTGTTTCTGGATGCTTGAAATTCCTCATTCAGATAACTGAGAGAAGCAAACATGCTGCAGGTTTGGCTGTGACTCTCTCTCTCTTTGACTGTCTCTGTCTAAAGAATCCCTGTCTCTGTTCCTCTGTCTGCCCCTGCAGGTGTGGGAGGAGATTATGTGCAGTGGCTGGCCCACTCTGATGACACCAGCGACCCGACAGATGGCTGCTTGCTGGGATACAAGGAGAAGTTTCTGCGTTTACGGAAAGACTCTGTGTGCTGGAACGGACGGGATTACCTCATCGCCAAGCAGCCTACACCATGTCTGTGCACATTGGATGACTTCCAGTGGTGAGAAGTCACTTAAGGACCAGGCTAAAAGCTACAGCACACAAACATTGAAACGGCCATTGTTGGCGCTCAGTGACTACTAACAATGCTGTTTCTCAGAGCTCAAAGCCTAGAATTTTTCACTTTAAATGTTTTATTTTGAAAAGACTAAGTGAATTAGTTGATACAAAGCATATTTACCACTTTTTTTCTCAGTTTCTTTTGCTGTCTTGCAGTGACTTTGGATACTACCGTGTGGAGAACAGCTCAGAGTGTGTGGAACAGCCTGATCTGAAGGGCCACACGCTTGAGTTCTGCCTGCATGGCCGTAAAGAACAGCTCCAGACCAGAGGGTGCTGCGCCCCCTTTTGACAACTTGTGCTATTTTTGACTACAAATTTTCTTGACCCCTGTTTTCAAACATTGTTTATAAACAAATTAATATAATGTATTGCTACAGTTACAGGAAGATTCCAGGAGACAGGTGTGAGGGAGGCATGGTGCCAGAGAGACAGGTGATTGACCTGAGCAAGAAGTGTGTCAGTAACCTGCTAAGACCTGAACTGCTGGTGAGGGACATATTCTGCCTGATATTTTCTGATATTAGAGGTTTTTGAAATTTGACTTTTTATTATGAGTAGAAAAATCTAACTGTTTTTGTGTAAATCACCAGATTATGCAGGAAGTTACACTTTTGTGTCCAGAGTTTCCCCATACCTCAATTAACATATCATTTTCTTTTTTGCTGCTATGTATTTTGGTGAAATGTTTAAATTTACATATAACCCCTGTATTTGCACCTGGACTTGCACCTGAATGTGGTGTAATGTAGTTGGGCTCACCTCTACTACGGTGTGGGTGAACCAGAACCCAACTGGTAGGTGTGGATGGTGAAAAGTTCTATGTAAATTGAGCTTGAAGTTGATTTATAAATTTGTAACACATTTAATTTGTTATTATTTCTTCATTTAATGTTTCTTTTTTCTTTCTCTCGTCCTTGTCATTTCTCTTAGTCGGAGGCTCAGTCTGGCAGCTCAGCTCCTGTAATAGCTGTAGTTATCATTGTTCTGCTTATCAGTGCTGTGGCTGGAGTTCTGCTCATCAAGAAGTATGTCTGTGGAGGAAGGTCAGTTCACCCACCTCAGATGATTTGCCATTTACTCAGTCCAAGCCTTATGTTTGCTTTAATCCAACACAGGAGTGTAGAACTGTGTGTAAGTGTGTCGCTTATTTTACTCTTACACTCTAGCCAATCCTGGCAAATAAATACATGTCCCACATAATGTAATGTACCTGTTCTCTTCTTTATTTTTGATCAAGCTACTCTTATAAACTACACAACATATGTATTAGTAAGTCTTAAGAATAATTAAGAGATATAAGGCTAAGCCTAGGATTCTTTCACTGTGCATATTTTATAGTTTATATTAACAATGTATGTGTCAGGTTCCTGGTTCACCGTTACTCAGAGATGCAGAGACATGTGGAAGCTAATGGCATTGAGGGAGTGGACGACGTGGACACTACAGAAGTGGGGAAAACACATTACAATGACGACTCAGATGAGGTAACAAGGGCTTAAAACTCAGATTGGTGTCAGGTTGGAGTCATGTATGCTCTTTTACAAAATGGTATAGGTATAGATATTCTTATAATAATTACATGGTGATATTAAATTGTGGCTTAACTAAAAGAATTACATGCAGTAATGGCACCAAATGGAATCATCTGCTTTCAGCAGTGTGGTCTTATATGTGGGATTGAGTTTCTTTCTAAAACTGAGATGTTTATGAGAGGTGTCAGATTGGAGTCATGTATACTCTTTTACAAAATGGTTGGATTGTCCTGTTTGTTTTTTGTACTGCTTTGAATGAATATAAAGAGAAGTCAACTCTCTTTGAGTGGATCTTTAGCACATTTTGACACCATTGACACTGACTATATTTTGCGTTTCTGCAGGACCTCCTGGCCTGAGATCCAGCATCCAAATCTTAAAGTTGACAAGAGACTACCCAGGATGTCTCCCCTTCCAGTGCCCTGTTCCAGCCCCTCTGTGTGCATGTGTGTGTGAATGTGTTCCACTGTTAGTGCATTCAATGTTTTTTATTTTCTCTTGTCTACATTCCCTGAGTGGAGGAAGTTAAAGCCTGTGCTACTCAGCTTCCTACAGAAGTTCACCAAAGCTCAGTGGCTGAGAACAGACTGGATTGCTTTTTTTCGGTGGACTGGGAAATGAAAGGATAGACTTTTCCCCATGGATCGTCTCAAGTTACTGGACAGAAGCTAAATTCTTGACAATTGTTTTTAAACAGGTTTTCTATTTTAATTTTTTTGGGGTGGAGGGGGGGGGGGTGTTTCATATTTGGCAGGTGTGGAACAGATGACCTGACTCCGTGGTTGCGGCTGAGGTTTGTGTGCATTAGCAACTTTTGGTTCTAGTATATTTCTTAAGACAATATGGACTGGATTTCAGTCATTGATTAATCTTAGTTTTGCAATAAAACAATGGACAATCTCAATTAAAAATCTGGATCTAACTGGCTTTTAGTGATTTTCCTTTAAAAACCTGCTGCAGGGGTATAGATATTCCTATAATAATTACATGGTGATATTAAATTGTGGCTTAACTAAAAGAATTACATGCAATAATGGCACCAAATGGAATCATCTGCTTTCAGCAGCGTGGTCTTACATGTGGGATTGAGTTTCTTAAAGTCCCTCTCCTCCCCACCTTGTTATTACACGTCCTGTATGATTATTTTACCAAATCAGAAATTAGCACAAAATAATTTAAGTCGCCATAACATTAAGAAAAAGAACAAGAAGCATTTGCCATTCGTGCCTTTGTTTGTGTAGGTTGAACGACATGCATCACTGTGCTATTGTTTGAAGCATCTTTCCTTGTCTAGATGCTTTAGATGCAGTTTGTACCATTTTAAGCGCTGATCTGATGAGTCTTCAGCAAAGAAACCTGCTTTTTTTTTTTTTTTTCCCTCCCCTTAATTATGCTGTTAGTCCTCTGAATTTTTCTTGTCGTTTCTTCAAGGAGGATGTGCAGGGTCTCTACTGTTGACCCAGCAATCTTTCCACAATTAAAATAAGCTGAGATTTGCTAAGAAAGTGTGCACTGAACACTGAAGTTCTTGATGGAATGATTGCTGGTTTTGGAAACCCACGACTCTATTATTATTTTTTTATTATACAAAACCTAAACAATAGATACATCAATAATAATGATCATGGTGAGATTATTAGTATATTTTACATGATGATCATAACATGTTTAATGTAGCATAATTTTGTGTTTTGCAATATTGTAAAATCCCATTTTTGCTGTACTTTGCTGGTCAAAACTAACTTACATTTTATTTCAGGTTTCATGGCAATACAGTGTCCAGAGAATTGAATGCTTTTGGATTGGACACAAGTGAGTTAAAGAACATGCTGAATATGATGTGAATATGTGATTACAGTATTCCTTATGTGCACCCTTACAAATAGATACCTCAGGGGCCCTTATACTTCCTTAAGTCACTTAAAAATGGGATTAGAAAAGCTAGAGAGTTTAAAAGCTTGTTTTGCTGGATCTGTTTGGCTTTGCTAAACCCAGAGAATAACACTTTGTACAATACACTATAATAGTACTGGGCTAAATATAAGAAATGTTGGCAGCATCCAACCTTTGAATGTAAAGGGAGTAGGAGTGAGCAACAACATTTTGTCTCAAAGTGCTGTAAATAAAATGTTAACAGTAAGCTACTGTTTGTAACTGCATTTCATATTTTGAACCTGTTTGTGTTCACGTATTAAATGTAGTTTTGACTTCACTTGTTTTTTTTTTGTTTTTTTTTTTTTTTGGTTTGTTTTTGTTTTTTTTGTGCCCAGCCACCCCCCACCAAATCAGAATAAAAACGTTATATCCAGCTGTTGGGTTTCTCAATCTTCCACCTCAGAAATGCTGTAATGTTCCAAACCCAAATGACCCCGAAACTAAAAAGGGGTCATATTCTGCATTTTTCTAGTTCTCCGTTTTTTCTTAAAATTTCTTGGGTGGCCTGAATCATAATCATAATTATTTTTTCCTTGACCATTTCCAACCTTGCAATATCCCTTATTTAAACATGCTGGTTTTATGAAATTAACATCATTAAAACTTAAGTCTTAACTACAAATAAATATATATTTTTTAACTGAATGGTGAAAAAAAAAAAAAAGCCATTGAAACTCCTAGGATCTCTTACAGCTCACTTGGAGAAAGCATTTCCAGCATGGCGTTATAGGGACTACTAGAAAAACGTTTATTGAAGAAGTGTATACATACATTAATATACAGCATTTATAAGTGCAGCTTAATGTTTGCAGAGGGATACAGAAAGCAACCTCTAGATAAGCCAGAAGTTTACACATTCTCCATGGGTGTGACAGTTACTAATTTTGAACCTGGCTTGTGTGTTTCTTTGCCAGGCAACTAAGATAGCATTCCCACTGTATCCTGAAAGAAGTGTGTGTGTGTGTGTATAAATATAGCTGCACATGCAAATGCCATGGCTATACCCCTGAGATGTGGTCAGAAGTTGATCAGGATTGTATTAGAACAGGTCTTGAATGTACTTCAGGTTTTCTGATATTTATTTGCCGGAACCAATGTATTTTTATCAGGTTTTAGGTAATCCTATGCAGACTGTAGGCTTTTGCAAATACAAGCAGAGCCCTGCCCTAAATCTCAGATACATGCTTGTTGTGAAGATCTAAAAAAAGATTACATGACCAGTAGTTCCTCACGTGGATGTCTTCTTCCTACCACTAGGTGGTGCCAGTCAGTAGGGATGGAAATGCAGAGTTACTTGATTAGTTACACAATTATAATGTCCCAGAATTAGCCAAATTAATGCTAGATTCAGCTTGTTCTTACCCTGGCTATTCTAATAGAAGTGTCAAAACTGGTCTCGGATCAGCCAAAAGCTGAAACACCAGCTCAATGTGATAGCACTTGTTAGCTCAATAGCATATATTAGCATTAAAATGGTGAGCAGCATAATCAGGCCAATTGTGGTGAGGAATAATTTGTTTTTTTTTCCAGACAAGAGGTCTATTATTTGCTGAATATTTCAACAGCTACTGAACTGTGAAAATGCAAAGCCTTTCATTTGAATTTAAGACAAAAGAGGACAATGCAGGCGGTTAAGCCATGCTACTACCCTGACATCTATCCATATAACATCCATAGCTTTTATAGTATGATAACAAAATTGTATGTACAATTTTAAGTGTTCACAGCAATCGAGTAAAAAAAAAAACTATTTGCTAACTTATATATTAACACAATATTATACATGAGTTGCTTGTATTTAAAGCCTGTGGCTACTGTACCTCACCAGCAATTGGGAGCCACCTGCTGAGTCATGAACTTGAAGTTTGATGTCAAGCTGAATTCAGTTTCAATTTGATGATAAAGGCATGCATTTGGTATAATGTCAATTACTTGAGTACTAGCTTCAATTATATGTTTGCTACATTAGCCTAAAAATTAGAGTTTTATAGAAGCAACATTTGGCAGAGGAATTTATCATTTTCAAATAACATAATCGTGCCTACCACCATTTACAAAATCCATTAGAATGTTACTGTCCTATGCTTCCATTATTTATTTTCTATTTCAACTCATGAAGTGTTGATTTTAATTCTGTCTTTTTGCTGTTAGCATTCTCTTGCCCCGGAGTGATATTCTCTGGCCTTCACTCCTCCACAGAGTGAACGATAAAGGTCCGTCAGTCCAGTGCCTCCTTTCTGCTCCGTGTGGGAGTTTCATATAAAACATGAGCCTGAAGAGTTCCTCATTCCTGTGTGAGCCTCACACTGATTCCTCTGCAACTTTTAGCCACACTTTGGAAGAATGGGAGGATGATGATTTCCAAAACACTGCTCCATAGAGTCTCCAGCCAGCCAGTGTTAATTAAGATCACCTTCACACATGGAGAGAAGAGCCTAAAGAGAAGAAAGGGAAGTATAGGAACCTGGCTGTAATATATGTATATGTATGTAACATTTTGAGTTAACTGCACTTGATCAGATTTCTGAACATTTAGGGTTTTTGGAAATTCAGTGCCCTTAAGAAAATGTTTTTGTTTATCTATAATTATTTAAAACACAGCTCTGGGTGACTGTCTGTGAGGAGTGTGGTGTGTTCTCCCTGTGTCTGCGTGGGTTTCCTCCCACATTGTCTAAAAACACACGTTGGTAGGTGGATTGACGACTCAAAAGTGTCCATAGGTGTGAGTGTGAGAGTGTGTGTTGCCCTGTGAAGGACTGGCACCCCCCCCCCCCCCAGGGTGTATTCCTGCCTTGCGCCCAATGATTCCGCTCTGGACCCACCGTGATCCTGAACTGGATAAGCGCTAACAGATAATGGATGAATAATTATTTAAATATTTTTTGATTGGCTGCCCATTAAATAAGTAAACTAAACTCACCAGATATGGAAGCAGCTGAGTATGGCAAAGAGAATCCCGGCAATGATGGACAACGGCACAGCCAACACAGCGGTCACAATGCGGTAGAACCAAACTCTGGACACCTCAAAGAGAGCGTTACTCCAAATCCACACTCTGTCTCCACTCCGCACTGACACTGGTTCAGCAATCACGTCCTCAAAACTGACCTGAACAACACACAAACACACACTTCTTGCACATCAGAAATGCTGGGTTAAAGGGCCTATCTAAGTTCCAGATGAGCTGGAGTGATGTTTTGTCCCTCTGTTGCTTTGTAAATACACAGATGGTTTGTCTATTAGCCTTCAGTTCAGCTCCTAAAGTCCTAACCAATGGGAAACTCCCTTTGGTGTAGCTACCAAGATACCACAGGAAAAATACAGTTTTTTCTAGGCATGTAAATGAGTGTAATGGTTCTTACACAACATTCTGTTACATAAAATATACCTGAAATATAGGCACATATTTTACTGCCTAATGGGCCGACCTAGAAGAGGCGTTTTCCCTTACTGACTGACTGACTGACTGACTCTGTACGAGTAGGAACTGTTAATTCAGCCATATTTCACAGAGAGAACTTAATGTGGTGCTATTACACAGCCTTTAAATAGTTCAGCCATATTTCACATAGCACTTTTCCACCAATGAGGAACCAGTACAGTTTCAGTTTGAAATGCCAGAAACACCTCTGTGACAATGGCTATATGGCTAATGGCGCTCTTACTCTTAGATCCCAGAAATCATAAAAACTTTGCTTAATTTCCACATAAATATATTTTCTGGTCTGAGAAGGGTCCTAAATAGAGCTTACAAGACTCTATTTGTATGTGTCCCATACTACTAAAACATCCATGGAAACAGCTCTGAGCATATTAGCTGTTAGCATTAGCATGTAAACAGAATGGGTTGTATAATCAAATCAGGAATAAACGAGTGTATTAAAAAAAAACATTTGTTTGGATAACACTTTCAAAACACTGCTGAGATTCAATGCAAGCTTAGTCTGAAAGAGAGATAAAAGGCACAATGTAGGTTCACAAAGCCAGGCTTATGTGTAGTGGATTATGTAAGTGATACATTAGGTTTCTTTTGATCACTTATTAAGCTTCAGACAAAACATTAAAACATATGAGGAGGTTCCCCATCACACACTGTAGCTCTTCAGTGGATTACATTAGCATGCTGATCTCTATAAGACTTTAAATATCCAGCAATAGTCCTTTCAAGTGACTTTATTCTTGTAAAGTGACATGCTCATTAGGTTATTGGTGTTTATAGAACTTGACTCAGTTTTACACATTGGGAAATGCTTTCTTGTTTGCTATTGCTGTCCTAAAATGAACATGTGCTACACTCATCCTCTGTCTGTCTGGAGCCCTCCACTCTTTTGTGTCAAGACAAAGGTTCACATTTCCAGTTAATAAATGTAATGGTACTAGATGTCCCTAATATTCTCTCTAGTGATTACACTTTGGTGAATGGCTTCTTTGTCCATGCCCATGCTACACACTCCTGTGTACATTTTTTTAAAAAATACATTAAAGACCAAGACTTTTTCTCAAAACATTCTCTGAGGAACTTTTAGAGGTTTTCGCACTCTTCGCACATTTGGCTCCTGTCACTGCTGCTTAAAAGCTCTGTTTTGAATTCATTATTGTTGTCATGCCATGGCAAACTAACTCATTTCTAGCAGCCAGAAATGTTTTGAGAATAAAGCAAATGGTGGCAAATCAGTACAGAGCTCATTTGCATAGACCAGTCTTAAAGTCACAGTAGCAAGAACAATCAGTTCTTTGTCTTATCAAAAAGTGTTTCAAAAGTTAATTAAAATTATAATGAACATTGCAAGTGGAAAATATACAATTTTAACTTAGAATATGGGCCTTATAAGTGAGTTGCAGAGCTTGTAGTACCTTCAGACATTCATTAATCTGTCGGGGGTCTCTCTCGTTGAGCAGTGGCCTGGTATCACTCTGTGTGGACACCACATCTTCCTCCTCTTCCTCCATTACTGTCTCCAGTGGAGTTTTCCATTGCTGTGGATCCTCACTGTCCTCACTGTCCCCTTCGTCACCCAAGTCAATCTCTGTCTCTGCTTCAGTTGAGCTCCACATCATGGTGAGGATCTATAACCTAGTGCACCCCTCCCAGTCCACTGGCCGGTCCCTTTAAAAATGTACAGAAGTCAGAGTAATCAGACAGACGGGCACACACACTCTGAACTTTGAGTAGTGTTAGTAATGTCACTGAGATACTGGACTGGTGGGTTATATTAGGAAAGTAAGCATGCTCTTACAAGAATTCCCTGACTGCCCCCATGTGGAGATGTGCACCCCCCTGCTACAGCAGCTATAAATACTGCAGTATGGGCCACCACTTGGTCAAGACATGTCCACACTTCTTAGCTCCACTACATGACTAAACATTCCTTCAGAGGTGAACTGTGTATGACATTATTAGCTGAAAGTTGCTTGACCTGAAATATAAAATGTTCCTCTGCATGCAATTGCACATTTCCACCAGAGAAGACTCCAAATCTACAACAGTCACACAGTGCTGATTTAAAGGGGATTGTGGGGAAACTCTCTTCTCTCTGGTTTGTTTACATTCAGAAGCTCCGCATCTTTTAAGGTGGAATGGTATGTTTGACGGGAAATAGCAACTGTTGTTTGTACGTGGCTGAAGTATACAATTTGGAGACATTCCACATTAGGTAAAAGCAGCATATATAAGTCAATGTTATCCAAATATGGAGCAGGAAGAGAGCAATATTCTCATCTTGGTTTGTGCTTTTCAATGTTTGGAGTTCTCTTCTTTCTCTAAAACTCCAGATGCCTTTGATCTGTTATGAATCATTGACATGAAAAATAATTTTAATTATAGAGAAGTACAATAAAATTTAGACTGCATTTAACTGACTTGTAGCAATAAAAACACCACAAACCCAAACTAATGCAGTAACGGCTGTGAGCAAATGAGCGTGCACGCACACATACACACACAAACACACACAGAGAATGATGGGCATTTTTCCTGTCTTTAAAGTGATTGAGCAAGTGACTTGACCTCAGTTCAAGGCCCATTTTCAGGTCATGGCTGCCCCTAGGTTTAGGTTTTTATTTCTGTGAAATTACGGGGAATAATTGTTTACATTTTCTGCATATTTTAAGTGTCTGGTTCACTGTTTATGGTTTATTCTTCATACAGTTTTTATTCTATACATTTTCTGTATTATTAGTCCCCCATGCAGTTTAATGCATGTATTCACGTATTCACAATAGCAGAGAAAAATAGATCTGGTTACCATAATGGAGCCAAAAAATTGTATTGAAAGTGTATTGAGATACTGTAGGTGCTAGAAATAATGTGATTAATGGCTTAGAGAGAGTTTGTGGCCTGTCAGCTTTCCATAAAGGCAAACAGCCACCCAGTGGTGTGTCCATCAGCCACATTTCTGACCCAGAGTCCACACAGCAGTGTCTAAAGGAAGAGAGGAGGTGATTACGTCATGCTGAGATCTCCTCGGGGACGGGATCATGTGGAAAACACTTTGCTGTGGAAAGAGGATTTCACAATATGCTTTTAAAGCTGTTCCTGCCCAACCACTGCAGCCATTAGCAGATCACTCTTTACCTAAAACTTCTATTTATAGCTCCAGCACCAGATTAAAACAATAAATACCAGGAAATATCAGTCTTTCTTTCTCACAGCTGTTGTATACATCTCTAATTTACTCTGTAACATCTCTTCCTCCTGCTTCACTGCATTAAAATCCAGGCTTCAAGTTCACCTCGTTTAAATGTGTACATCATAAGATTATGACGTACATTACATCATCACACTTCTGATGTAATACAATGTATTAAAGTTAAAATATATATATTTAATATACAGCAAGTTGTGAATCAAGTTATAAAATGAATATGCAAATTGAAAATATAATAAAAATTAACATAAAGGATTAAATAACAAAATAAAACATGAATAATTAAATCATCAATGATGTTTATATTTCAAATTTGTGAAAGATAACAGAAATGAGAGAGAGGGAGAGAGGTGACTTGTGAAATTATTATCACAGTTTTGTGTCTCTATGCTCTGTTTAGTTACAGAAGTATATGAAGGAGTTAATGGATTCTATGTCACTGTGTGGCAGATGGCTGTGTGTGTGTCTGTGTACCTGGTGTGTGTGTGTGTATATAGACTAGGTTAGGCTTGTAATATTTATTCATAAGTCTCCACAAACTGAAAGGAAGACTAAGTAATATCCCCGTACTGCATGAAAATACAACAAAGTGAAATTTGTTTGTGTGGTCATTAGGGTCACCACCTCTAGGCTTAACCACTGTGTGGAAGTAAATCTGGTGACATAATAGATTTGGATTAATTTTTTAATCACTGTAAACATTTGTAATAATTATGTCTCTAAAGTAGTGCACAGGATATAGCTTCATCACGCAATGATTCCGGCCCGGACTTTTTAATTTAAATATAAACCCAATTACTTGGAAATGAAGCTGTTTTCTGAACCTTAAGCTGGACCTGCATGGTAGAGCTAGATACATTTTAATTTTGTTAGCTGTGGCACAGACATATGGCATTGTGGGATTTGGAGTCCGGATATCTTTCCCTAATTAATGTTTTTCATTCTTTTGTGTTTACCTCAGTGGGATTCGAGGATTTTGTTTCAGTTCCTGTTTAAGCATCATCATTAAGCATCATCCTCACTAATGCAATACATGGCCGGAAGTTTGCAGACACCACACCATGTGTTGGTTCACTTTCGCTACAACAACAGCTTCAACAACAGCAGCAACATTGCTGTGAGTATAATGAGCATTAGTAAGATCAGGTGCAGATTTTGGGTGTATTTAGTTGGTGGCTTTATACCCCTCTAGTTGACATTAGATATGGTGACCTTAGGCTCATTTGCAGCTGCTCTAGAGCCCCCCATTTTGTTTTATGCTTTTCTATAAAGCCTATACAAGATATGTGCTGAATGCTTGTATCTCAAATGTGAGCAGCTTGAAGTAACTGAAGAGGGGTCTACAAACTTTGGTCTTATTTTATGTAATGTACATTAGTCAGCTTCAAATTCCAGATGTTGGGCACAGATCCATGTTTAGAGCCAGCCATATAGAAGTGTGTCATCATCAGCTTTAATATCACATGGTATATGGCAGGTAGTGTGTGTGTGTGTGTGTGTGTTTGTGTGTGCAGGCCTGCTGTTCTGACAGATGTTCCACAGCAGATTTTCTCTTATATAACTGAACTAAACTGTGAAACAGGGCCAAGACTCAAGACTCCTCCTAAATCCTCCGCTATGACAGGACACATGATGGACATCAGCTCAACTTGATGGAAATGGTGATGTCATTTGAAGGTGATATTTCATTTAAGGGCAGAGAGTTACTGCCAAGTCACTGCAGCAACAGTCAGCACATGGGTTAATGTTTTAGTTTCGCTATATGTTCAGTTCACATAAAATAACTGCCTAAATGTATTGTAATTGTTTCAAGTAGTTATTTATGTAACAAATTATATATATATATAATTCATTACATTACATTACATTATATATATATATATATATATATATATATATATATATATATATATATATATATATATATATATAGAGGTCTAAATCATTCTGAACAGGTTGGCAGCATTAGCTCTTAAACTGAGATGTTTTTATGCTGTGTTTTTGAGTGTAGTATTATATTTTTGCCAATTTTTTCGTACATCAGTATTGTCTCACTACCAGCATGACCATTAGAAAATCCCTCTGGTTTAGCCAATGCTAACAGCTGGACACTAGACTGTAGTGGAAATAGCCTTGGGCATAAGAATCATTTTGAATCCCTGTCTTCCTTCCTGGCGGTATTTAGATTAGGCTGACCAGACATCCTCTTTTACCCGGACATGTCCTCTTTTTTAGACTTAAAAAAAATGTCCGGGCTGAATTTTACAAACGTCCGGGATTTTGTTTTTCTAGAGCTTACATAGAACTTCGAGAAGCGTCGTTCACAAACTAGTCCCGCCCTCCCCTACTCCGATTGGGTCGCTTGAGTGAGAAGGGGGTGTGGTGAAGTAGCCTAAAATCTTCTGATTGGACGGTCTGACTGTAGAGCTACCGTTATTGGTCGATAACCCTCTCTGTAAACATTTAATTGGTCAGTCTGCACGTCAGTAGTCCTTGTTTACGTCAGGCAAAGCTCATGTACCCACCCTCAGCTTGAGCAGCTATGCCGAAACGTAAATGTAAGTTCTCGGATGAATTAAAAAAGAAATTCCCATGTTTTGTGTTGGAAATAAAGGTGTACAGGACCTAAAAGCACACATAGGTTCAGCTAAGCATACAACACCCCCCCTCCCCCCAGACGTGTCCTCTTTTTCACCATCTCAGATCTGGTCACCCTAATTAGGCATTTGCTATAACATAGGCCAATTAACACTGGCCTGCCCTCAAATATCCACCTCACCTTTAATATTCTTTATCAAACAAATCCTGCTCCTTGCAAGTGAAATATCTGTAGGAGGCTATTTTTTTGTCCCTTTAAGTCCTGAGGGTATAACTGAAAATTATAACTGATTAGACTTCATGTTGAATGAGTGAATAATGATGTCATCTAAAGTAATACCACTCTGAAATACTGAGTTTAATCCCTACTCTTAGCACAAAACTTTAACAAATGAAGCATTGTGAAGGAGTGTAGGACCCAGCATGATGTATATATAGAAGAGTGAAGGCCAGCTTTGAGAAATGAAACTAGCTAATGGCTAGCAGAAGCATTAGTCAACAAACTAGCTTTCTAGACCATGGCCTCCTTCATTACTAACAATCCTCTCACACAAAGCCACACAATGGGTAACCCACTTCAGAAACAAGATCACATTTATTTCCAGTGTTTTTATTCAGCAGTGAAACACCAGAGCCCAGCTTTAATTGTTGATTGTTGCACCTTTAGCAAATCCAGGTGAAGAAAAAGTGTCAGAAACAAATGAGGAACTGTCTGAAATTGAGTTTCTCAAATAAATATTGTTTTGCACAATAAATACAGAGCCCAGTATTCACACAAAAGTCCTAGCAAAAATGTTTTTCTGTCAAAAATGTATCTGTTAAAATATATTCTCAAACATCACTATAAAACCTAGCTGATACAGTGCTGTGCAAACAGATAACCATTTTAAGACCTTTCTAGCCACAACAGCCATTAAATACGAGCTATTCGTTTTTGCTATAGAGAAAAAGCAAGAACACATCCTGGGCATGCCCTGTTTCAATTTCTCAGCACAAAAGTTCAGTCTTATACCATGATTTATACTAAGTTTATAACTTGTACTGGAAAGCTGTATTTACTGGAAATTAAATAAATGGAGGATGGTCTCTGACTTTTGCACAGCACTGTTCATGTTACAGTGCAAATGTGTAATATGAAACAAACAGTCTAATGAACAAAGAAATGGTTCAGAATTTTAGGAAAACGTGAGCTATGTTACAAGTTAAAATAAAGAATGAATTACAGACACATGTAAAGGAGAGGCTGATGTAAATGTTGGGTGGGATGGTCAGTCAGAGGTTTGTTAAGGCAGGAAATAAAGGCAACTCTTTATGTACTGCTCTGAACTGGTTACAGCTTCATATTCAGTGTAAATAAAACCTGAAGACAGCAATTGAAACAGTCCTATAATCTCAAGCTGTAATGTCCTATACACACACAGCCCTGAGGATTTCATCACTGTCCAGACAATAAAAACACATCTCTATTTTACTGTTAAAAAGTTGGTTCTTGCTTAAAGACAATGGTCTTGTTTAGAACTGTGTTTTCTATAGTTATTTATTTGCTTAAAACAACACTAGGTAGTCATTGTGATGTTGCACTGACCTGTAATAGAGAGAAAGGAGCCTGGGCTCAGCACTACAGAAACTGCTCTATGTAACATTTCGAGGATGGTAGGAAACTACAACTCCCTCCCCCCTTACCAAGTTTTTTAGAGCGTGTTTATGTCTTGTCACTAACACTTTTGTCAGTGTCATGATTATATTGTCATGATTAAGGGGCCAATAAAAATGCTCAAATTATTTGTTTTATAGGGATAGTGATGACTTGTGCACAGCTTAACCTCTGGGCAAATCACAGTTTTTAACATCTCATTAACACCTGACTGTTTTCCAATTAATAACTTGACTAGATCACTTCAGCTCCATGCCGGATTATTTATAGACCCACAAAGTCCAGTCGTTCACTTATCAGTCCCTGACCTTAGCAGAACAGGTCGGACTTGAACCTGGTATGAACACCTTCAGATCTGAATAGATTAATTCACAGCCTAAGTCACCTCCTCAGGGATCTGTCCTGGTATCCTAAAGCCAGTTTGGTCCAGGGTGGTCCGTGGGGTTGTTGTGTGGTAGATGCTCCTGGTCCCGTCTGCGGAGCTGCTGCGGTTAAGGAAGTGAAGGAAGTCCTCGTGGCCAGAGGGCTCATGTCCATGGGTTGTTGGGGGCCTGACTGGCCTTCCTGGTGCCCGACAGCAGCAGATAATCTTACAGAGCTCCTCTCGGATCTGTCGGTTCAGCAGGCCGTAGAAAAATGGGTTCACGGCAAAGGAGGAGTACGCCAACCATGTGACGGGACCCTCTGCCTCATCTGAACTGCTGTGGGAGAAGCCCAGAGACAGGTGCAGGTGGAAGGCAAAGTAGGGCAGCCAGCAAAGGACAAACTGCCCCACGATGACAGCCAGGGTGAGGGCAGCTTTGCCACCAACCAGTGCCCTCCTGGGCCTGCGGGGTCCATGGGCACATCTTCTGGCACTTGAGCTGGTGGTGATGATGGTGGTCTGACTGTTGACTGAGTCTGAGCGCCGTTTCGGTCGAGGAGTGGCTACGGTCACCCAGCTGGGAAGGGGTCCTCTCTGACGGGCAGCCATGTGGGCAACCTTAAGACAAGATAAGACAAGGTAAGACAAGACAAAACAAGATAAGCTGTGTCTATTGTACAAATGTATGCATGTAATACCACCTTGTACACGTTGCCATAGACGGCAAGAATGATAGCAGCCGGCACGCAGAAGCAGACAATGCAGAAGAGGATGGAGAACACTCGCCTGTGTCCACTGTGGCTCCAGTGCAGCGAGCAGTGGACGGCAGCGATGGAGCTCCTCTGACCATAATCAGGCCAACCGAAAACAGTGGCCAGACCCAGGAGTGTGGCGGCCACCCAGACCATCACCATGGCGAAGGCGGCGAGCTGAGGAGTCATCCTTGCCTCATAGCGCATGGGATGAACGATGTAGTAATAACGCTCCACACTGATGACCGTGACAGTGAAGATGGAGGCAGAGATGAGGAAGGCATTGAGGAAGACGTAGAGACGGCATTCCAGGACAGAGAAGATGACACCGGCGAACAGCGGAGAGCCACAGACGATGGCTAATGGCATGAGCAGAGCAGCGCAAAGCAGGTCCACTGCACAGAGGTGACCTACAAACCCAAACTTCCTCAGGTGAGGAGCCTTCAACACCACGGCCAGAACGGCAGCATTGGCCAACAGCGCCACAGCGTTTAGTGTCACCATTGCAACTAGTCCGCTCAGGTCTCGCAGCCGGGACTGGGGGTTGGACATGGTGCCCAGCTGCATGCTGGGAGCCAGGTGCACGTGAGTCCCAGGGCCATGCTCCAGTGTGTGGTTCAGCTCCGTCTCGTTGAGTTCAGCGCTCCGGGCCAATCCGGATGCTTCCATCGTGCAGCTCTTAGATCCACGAGGTACAGCTCTGAGTCACAGGATCCTCCATTCTCCACCAGGGGGTGCCCAAATTCCTCAGTCTGTGTTAGATCTGTTGACAGAATCATTAACCTGTTAGTGAAAGTCAGTAGGTGACTTGGTGAATCGAGGCTGGATTTCTCTATGGTGCCCTGTGGTTAACAATATGGTCTCATTCTTGGGAGGCCTATTGGTTGAAGGTGCTGTGAAAAAATCCAAGCTCTCGATAGTGAAGTTGTTTGGATTTAATGTCAGCATCATTCTTATACAACGTGCTTGCTCTAATATTTATGTTGTATGGGTGAGTAGTTATGGTGCTTGTGACATGGAGAGTGGGAGGCAGCTTGATCAGTAAGAATTATTCATAATGTTCTCTTAGTCTCTCTCTCTCTCTCTCTCTCTCTCTCTCTCTCTCTCTCCCATCTCTCTCTCTGGTGGAGAGTATAATGAATCTGCTTGTTTTGTTGCATCTGTGGGAGGTTTTTGTGTTGGGAGCTGTATTAGCATCACACTGAGGTCACTGTCACCTGCAACTCACTCACTGACACACACACACACACACACACACACACACTCAGAAACCACCCACGCTCTCAGTCACAAATATATTCCCGCACACACTTCTACACTTATACACACACTCCTCGAAATCAACAACCAGCGCTTCAGACTCTCAGGTGATCGCTCCTCACAGTGATAATAAAACGGAAACACATTTCCCTTTGGTGTAGAACACATTACACAGATGAAAGATGTTAGAATTGATTATGTAGATAAACATAGAATCTAATACCACACATAGGGAATTACAGCTAATATTAAATTGATTTTTGTCCAGCTGTCTCTAGACAGAGAATGAGTGATAGCAGCTACTTTAAAGTGATATTAGTGCCGACACAGGTTTTCAAATCTGTACACACAGTTTTGCCTAGAGTCTACATCATTATGCCCAATGCCAAATCTCCAATTCAGTTTACAATTGTTTAGTAAAAAGAAAAATAGATTTATTTGGTGAAGTCTCTCTCTCTCTCTCTCTCTCTCTCTCTCTCTCTCTCTCTCTCTCACACACACACACACACACACACAGACACTCTTGTTTTTCCCATGTGACAGGTTTAGCTGAGCTCAGTAATCTTCTCTGGCCAGAGTTTAGCGTGATCTCTTTATTAATGTGAACTGGACACAGTGCTGTTTGTGGTTATGAGCATTATATAAGCCTGTCCTGATTTCAGTCCAACTTTCACAAAATCACCAAACTAATCTAACACTAAACTACACAACACAGAGTCATCCAGGAGAGTCCTTTTCAATTCGCCAAAGGAATTTGCACGGATCTGTTTCCACATTTCTGAAGTTCAGATTTAGTAGTTGATTTCATTTTCTGTTTCTAACAATCCACATAATCCCTAACACATGCGGTGATCTGGGCTGTGGAGTCCCCAGATGATGGTTCTGAGAAACACTAGCAGCTTATTTATTATACTTTTGTGTCTAATTTCTTTTTTCAGTAAAGGGCTTCACTCCAGCTCTGCATCCCATAGGCCCATAGTGTTGAGCTGCCTGTTTCATAGTGAAAGGATGGGTACAGACAGACATGGTTGTATTCAGATGTGAAGAACGCTTGAACTGCTGTCCTTTTTATATTTTTAACCATTTTTGAACTCTTAATAACTCTTGCAAAATTAATTTTACTTGCATTGATTGTTTTGATTTGAAATTAAATAAATGATCAGTGGTCTCTGACTTTCTCACAGCACAGTGTATATTTCAGAGCCCAAAAATTCTATTTCACAAAGAAGATTATATAATTTTGCACTGAAATGTGCTTAAATGTAATGGTATTTGATTCATCCACCATTTGCTTTAATCATATAATCACAGCTTGAACTAGATCCATAATCACTTGTACACATTCCATCAGAACTGGAGAATACACTTTTTTTTTAATGTTCCTAAATATATTTAGAATGAGATGAACATCTGGAAACAGAATGTAAACATTCTATTCTGGAATGGCAAATATTTTTAGGCAAATATTGATGATGTTGACTGCTCATGGTAGTACACCCAAGAAATCTGTACTACCACTGTGAATAGAGAGCAATGCAAGGCTTTCCCAGGTGACAATGTCTCCAAACAATATTTAATTGGTTCAAAATGATTCAGTGATATACCAGAATAATCAGACTGAAAGAATCGAATTAGGATTTGAAATGATTCAACTGAACAGAATCATTTTGTAAGGAGCTGTAATTGAATTGAGTCACTGTGAGGTCAGAGGTTTGCAGGTGAAG
The DNA here is from genome assembly GCF_029633855.1 of Hoplias malabaricus. NCBI lineage: Eukaryota > Metazoa > Chordata > Actinopteri > Characiformes > Erythrinidae > Hoplias > Hoplias malabaricus. Next base: position 36,289,585 of record NC_089804.1, on the reverse strand, counting down.
AGTTTGTGTGTGTGTGTGTGTTTGTGTGCCTGTTTGTGGTGAAGTGATGGTGATGGTGTTTGTTCTTCATCCTCATTAGAGACTCTGCTGGACACATGGTGCACATTCATTAACATCCATTAGCCTCACACAAGTCCAGGTGTGTTTCAGGTCCCTCACACACACACACACACATACAACGTTTACTTAGTGCCGAGATTTCCGCCATGTGTAATTCATGAGCCGAGTGTTGTGCACGTGATATCCCTGTTTTTCACAATGTTGTTGTGTATCACTTGTTATTAAAGTTATACTATGGGTATAACTAGATACTATGACTATTATGGCTGTTTTATTCTCCTGTTAATTCTCGTTGTTAATAAGTCTACAGCTTTAAAATCTAGGGTTATTTAGCATTCTGGCTACAAATAATTTCTTAATGTGTTCAAATGCATATTTAATGTTTTCTATTTAAAGGGATAGTTCAACAATTTTGCCTACTCTCCATCTGCTGTATCTGTACCATGTGCTCAATGACCATGGGCAATAACTTCAATGCTAGTATTCATACTTCATCACGATCAGAAAAGGAGCTGAAAACAAGGTGTTTATAACAGAAAAACAATAGCCAGCTGCTGATATGTATTTAAAATTTCACATAACAAATTTCTGCATTTACACAATTTATATGTAACTAACATATGATCAAAATATGTGTTTACACTATATATTTTTTAGTTTTTTTAGTTTTTGGCTAATGTCTTGCAGATTGATTACACAAACCTCACATCTCCGCAACATAAATAAGTTAAATAACACAAAATAAAATAAAAATATATGTATTGGAGAAACATATAGGTTTAAATGGAAGTTAATGCAGTAAAATGGTCACTTTGGATCATTTCAATTTAATTTAGTGTAAAAGAGTGTAAAAATATGTAAAAAAAAAAAAAAGACAAAAATGAAGATACTGCAACAATATTATGCAAATTAATTACATATTTGCATCATGTTATATCTATACAGTGTAATGTATCACTTTCTCTTTTTGCATTTGTATACACTCTGGAGACTAACATGGAATACATACAAGTATAAAATAATTATTTAGAAATGAAAAGAATCTCACCTGCTCTCCAGAATGGAGGCGGAGTTGGACTGGAATGTCAGCAAAAATCCCAAATCTCCAAATCCTGTATTATGGCCAGATGTGCAGTGGTGTTATCCGCAGCACTATTCTGCTGACAGCTCCGATTTGCTGGGTTTTGGACTCAAACTAGATTTGTGTGTACACTTTGTGACGAACAGCAGTCACTGATCACTGTCCTTAGAAAAGAGCAGGTGAACAACAGCAGAGATGCTCCACTATCGAGAGAGAGAGAGAGAGAGAGAGAGAGAGAGAGAGAGAGAGAGAGAGAGAGAGAGAGAGAGAGAGAGAGAACAGCTGGCCTGTGTGTGAGTGGGGGGTGTTAGTAACCCATAGCAACAGTCAATCACATATTCATATGAAAGTGAGAGAAGATGTCCTCTCTAAACCCCACACACCCACTCACTCTCTCTCTCCTCTCTCTCGCTGTGTTTGTGATGTGCTATGTGTCTCAGTTCTGCTGAAGTTTGTGGAAAAGGGAACTTCCACCAATATTTTAAATTTCTACAGTAATTCAAGGGTAAGTTGTAAACGGTGTCTTTCTGAGTAGAGTCTTTTGTGAGTTCTACATATGGTTGAACTTTGGAGGTGAAGAAAGATAGCCCTACCGATTTCTTTGTAAATATTTAAAGGTATAATAAAGACAAAGAGTGGACTCACATAATCCTGAAAACTACAGTGTATTTAAAGTGTTACTATACACACACACACACACACATTTACACTTGAGGCTCTCTCAGTGCAGTGTTGGGCAGTGACTGGTACACATTGTTTTTTTCCCCCTCTCTCTCTCTGAGACAGTTGAGTCACACTCATTGGGCTTCTGTTCCCTCTGTCCACCCTCTACATGATTTCTTTCTTTATTAAAAACAGGGGTTCATTGCTGAGTTTGTTGGTTCTTTAAAATGGCTGTGTAACAAGAATATATTTGATGCAATGCAATGAAAAGGAATGTTTTATGGAGTCAAAATAAGGTCCAAAAGATTTAGAGTTTGTAAAACAATACTCACAAATGTAACGGTCTTTGTACTGTTTGAGCAACTACACACACGTAAAACTAGAATCCACATATTGGAATGCACAAATTTTAAAAAACAATAATTTAAATTCACAAATATAAACACAATACTTGCATTTGTAAATCAAATGTCATGAATGTGGGAATCAGTACCTTCTCAAACGGCTTAAAATGTGCAAGAACCTTTTTAAGGTTCCAAATGTGTCAGTGGGGGTTTTTGAATGAGGTTGTTGTTGTTTTTTCGTTGAATGATTGTTTTTTTAAGTTTGTGCATTCCAAAACATTTGAGGAGTTTCGTTTTACATGTGTGTAGTTGCTCAAATGCAGTTACAAAGTCTGTTACACTTGTGAGTATTGTGAGTACAAACTCAAAATCTTTTTGACCCTTTTTTGGAACATTTTTTTTGACATATGTTTTGTGGAACAGATCCACAGATCCTAAACACCTAAATCCTGCAAGTCAGACTCAACGAGCGCACCGAATCAAGAAAACCGAGCGGACACAGCGACAGCGAAGTATCTCCGCACTCCCGTTTTTTCCTCGCTTCAAAAAATTTGAGCTCGCTCTCGCTTTTCAGTTTTAACAGGAAATACGTCACAGATTCAAAACCTGGTAACCGATTCCTAGTGATGGCACCCTTGAATCTGAAAATGGTTAATTACTCGAAGCTTCGTGACACAGTGCACATAGGTGCTATCTGGTGGCCAAAACCTCAAAGTGCTTATCGTGTATCTCTCGAAGAGATGTCACATTTTACAGTTTTTAAAACCTTGTTTGGTGCATTACAATACATAATATAGTATGGTTTTTGCGCTCTCGTATTAAAGACAGTGATCTCACTCCATACACGAGGTGTTTTGCATCTAATAACAGAGCACAAAAAGGCTCTGCTACATTTTAGGAAATTTTAAATTTTAAATCCTTTTTGCTTATTTTAATGGAAACTAAACTTTATTATTTTCCCCCTCTAAAAACACCCCCGCAGCACTGCTGTGTCTGATCCAGCCCATTAAAGAACATGCTGAACGTGGGGTAACAAAGTATGCAGAGCAACATGTGGACTACAGTCTGTATTTGTAGAGCTACAAAGTGCTCCTGTACGGACAGTGGCGCTGAAAGACTGGAGAATGAATGTAGAAACAAGGACAAACTGCTTTCAAGGCCCTCAGATTAAAGGGTGTGTGGGAACTCTCCGGGGCTGTCGGGGGCGCTAGCGAGAGACACGGTATATACAGAAAACACGAAGGAACCCGGCGAGCTCCATGTGCAGATCTCCATGTGGGTTTAAAGTGTTCATCTCGAGTTTAAGAGCGAAATAAAGCGGCGTGTTGTAAACAGAATCGACGGAACGGCATGTCTTTCTTCATAAAAAAGAAACCCGCGGCTCAGAGTAAAGGGGAACACCCTGCGGCTCCCAGGAAGAAGGTACGAGCTCCAGTCTTTACTCAGACACAGATGTAATAGGTAAAATCACATTCCTCTGTCTTTACAGGCCTAGGATCTGCAGAAATCGGGCTCTTTTATTCAGTCCTGTGCAGGGGTATGACCCTCAGGACAGATCTTACAATGTTTTAACGAGCAGTGGACTTTTCTGTAGATTTCAGCGCACGGCGTCTGTTTATTTACAAAATTCAGCATGAAAACTGTGGCATAAACTTGCTTTATTTTGTTTAATATCTTA